>NC_048420.1:5991337-6049376 GCF_013103735.1 Etheostoma cragini | reverse complement strand
ATGTTTTTTACAGTGTGTTCTGGGGACAGGCAGCTAGCAGATAGTGAGGAGATGTTTTTTACAGTGTGTTCTGGGGAAGGGCAGCTAGCAGATAGTGAGGAGATGTTTTTTACAGTGTGTTCTGGGTAAGGGCAGCTAGCAGATAGTGGGAAGATGTTTGCTGCATGTGACAATAAATGTTGTAGCCTAAACACGTGACATCCAAGGCTATTATAGTTTTGCATTTTTTATTAGTTTTTATTTTTATTTTATTTAGACTTTTTGTTTTGTAGTTTAGTTTTAGTTAGTTTTAATTTTTAGAAAATGCTCAGTTTTAGTTTTTTTGTATTTTTATTACTTTTAGTCTTAACTACTTATTAACACTGATTAACACATTGTGGATTACTTGTTGACATTCCTCCTGAACTACATCACAATGTGTTTTAATTCAAAAGTAAGAAAAGCACAGCTCTGTTAAATATCTCTCACGAAATTCTGACCACTGAGGTTTGCATAGTGATACTGTAAAATTGAACTGTAAAACTGAACATTCATTCATCAGTATGCTTCACCATGCACATTAAGTCAAGAAATGACTAATTCACCCTACAATTATTCCTTGGTCGCATTTTTTAAACCACCTTAAACTGAGAAAAATGAACAGGCTTTAATGGTCACTGCTCTGCATAAACAGCATGTAAATTAGCACCACTCTCCTCAGTTACTTCCTTTTCTTTCATTGGAGGGGAAAAAGAAGTGATCCTGTGTATATTCAGACAGCCCTGACCTTTCTTGCGACTGAATCTTCCATCTAATGAGAAAATTATGATGAGACAGAACAAATGAAAGCGTCCGTTATTAATATGAATGTAAAAAAAGAAATGTTGTCCTAGACGTCAGGCTGGAAAGTAATTTCCATAAAATAAGTTCCTACGCAGCGTAATTACGTGGCTCTGACGGCAAGTCAGTCAAGTCCTTTAGTGGGTGATTATTTTTGTATAGAATGAGTCTGATGCAAGTGTTTGAACAGGATCTCTTTATCCAAATTGAAGAGCAGAGGCCCAGAGGCACTTGTCTCTAGCTGTCAGCTGAATAAATATAACCAGTGGGAGAGCATCCTTGGACACCTCCTCCTGATATGATCCCTCTCAGCAACTTCCATCTCCTCTGAACCATTCGTTGCACGATCGATTTCATGAGATCAATGGGGGTGCTCCATTGTTTTCTGTCCTCTCAGCTTTTTTTTTACAAGTTGCTCTGCTTGTAACATCTTTATATATCTTTACAGTTATAGAAAAAAAAATCTTACCTAAAGGTCCACTTACCAGCTGTTTTTGCAACTCAAACAACATCTGACAGCAGAGGGAGTTTGTCACTGACCATTGTTTATTATTGATTTATTACAATTAAATAAACTCAAGTAAAATAATAATATACAGAAAATGAAATACAGCACAATGACCACAAGATTCTGCAAGTCTGTAAAGGGTCAGTTCACTTAAATTACAAAAAGACTAACTGATTTACCTCTAGTGTTAATGCAGATAGTTTTTTTTTTTTTTTAATGGGGGAGAATTAAATTTCCTTTAAGGTGTTAGTTTAAGGTGAAACAAAAAAAGCAGCTGTAGCCTCTCTTTCCGGAAAAAGCGTCCCTGTTCCTGTTATATTGCATTAACCAGAGATTACAATGGCGGTAGTATTTCTTGGATGGATAATTCTGCAGTTTTGAAAGTGGAACGAGATGTTGCTGTGAGCAGCACACATAAAATTCCAATTACCTCCACTTTATTGGGGAAAACGTGGACATATGAAACCTGAATTGCGCTTGGGTAAAAACCTTGTATGTCCAAAACTGTTGTTTTTAAAAGAATTGAAAAAAAGGCAAATTTGAATACCTTTTAGTTGAGCTATTTGTCTCAGACAAAGTCAGACCAAATCCCTGTTTACATGTGTTAAAAAAATATATTTTTTTTAAATCCACAGACAGACTTAAAGGGTGACCAGTAGCATTAATTTATAAAAAGAAATTAAAATAATAAAATATGGAGGTACAAGGTTTCTGCCTGACAGCAAAGATGTGTTCTATTTTTCTTGTAATGTGTGTGAACGGCTCCTTTTAATCCTAAACTAACACTTTAAAACTGCTGTTAGCAGATATGTTTGCTGTAGCAGTGAGTGTCTATTTCTGAGCTCAAGCACAAAATTCTTCACTGTAAAACGTGACATTTAGTCTTACGGATACGCAAACTACAAAAAAATTCCCCCAGTGTACATTTCTCCGCCAGCAGCAGGTTTCTTCTCCAGCGTGTTCAGGTACCACTGCAGGTTTGCCAGATGTCCCTCATTTTCGGCCGGATTTCCGTTACCTTTCACTTTTTTTGTTTTGGCGTTCTATCCCCCTGGTGGATTTCTGAGGACTATGGTCAACTTCTCCTCAGATCTCTGCAGAGTAAATCCAGACAGCTAGCTAGACTATCTGTCCAATCTGAGTTTTTTCTTGCCTGACTAAAACAACCTTACACTTGTTCCACCAAAACATGTTCCTTTCCGAGGTTATTTTGCAGCGGCACCGTCATTGACTCCTACGTTTAGCTTCGCCCAAGACGATTGTGATTGGTTTAAAGAAATGCCAATAAACCAGAGCACATTTTTCCTACAATCCCAATATGCTGTATCATCTAGTCAGACCTTCCTCCACTGTGCTGTGGAGGAAGGTCTGGCAATTCGAGACTGCTTTCAGACCTTCTTCATCCCAATCCCCCGCTCTGCATCAACACCACAGCTGCATTTCCCAGGGGATTTGAACAGGCCGTTGTGGGTTTACATCTCCCCATGGCATCAACCACTAGGCTCTGAATACCTCCCGCTGCCATGCACCATTATCATTGCAGAGCCAGCTCATTAACACCCGCTGTAGTAGAGTGATGAGTTCACACTCACTGCAGCAGTTTCTCAGTTTTAACCATGTCTCCTCTCTCTGTTCGCCATGCCTTTTAGGCTCTGCTAGATTGGTTTGGGCAGGCAAGTCTCATTGCATGAGCTTTTCAAACAAAGCTTGTTTCCATGGTGACCACCTTTACCCTTCTTATGCTACTTTTTATGGCAGCGGAGCACATAATGCATCTGCAGTCATATATCCCATCTCCAGCAGTCCCGGCCTAGTGTGTGCATTATATCATTTGAGTGTATGCATAACAACCTGCAAATCAAATCGGCCTTTTGATTACTCTGTTGGAGTAGTAGACATATTATGTCTATAAAAAAAACAGCAATGTTTTCTGTCAAAGATGAGCTCTGACTGCTGAGACATACATCTGCTGCTGTTTGACCTCTCCCTGGCATTCAGCTTCACACCACTGTCATCTTTTCTCTCCGTCTACGGGAGTTCCCCCCCCCCCCCCCCCCCCCCCCCCCCCTTTTGTCTCTCTATCACATTTTCTTGAAATGATAAGTTAAGGTGCTAGGACATCAAGACCTTTCTCCACTCATGTCCGCCTGTACAGTACTGTAATGCTACTCACGGCATCCGGCTGCATAGACCTCTTGGTACTCATTTGACACAGTTGTGTCTTTATATTGTTGGTATTCTGGAAATGTGCTTCTTCTCCACCAAATCCATGTATTCTTATGACTGATATAGCAGATTTATCTGACTCACAGTCATTTCCTTCTCCAGTCACCTGTAACTTTATCGACTTCAAGGTTGTGGCAGATTCAAGTCATTGGAATATCCACTTCCCTTACAGTAACACAAAGCAATGCATTATTGTACCAGGGACTCTTTTTGTTGTTGCATGTCATTCCTTTCCATCTCCCCATGCCCTGCCTCAAACTATTTTGCTGTCTGATAATGGCAACTGCCCCAAAAAGAGCTTAGTTTCTGCAGCTGAGACAAAATTAGCTCACTCTTGTCAACTCAAGTTATAGTCTACAAAGGCTCAATTTTTATGACAACAGGCAGCACAGTACAAGCTTGTCTGCACAGAAGCGTCTTTCAATACCTAGCCACAAACAGTAAATAGCAGTAAGGATTTGTTTCTGCTGCTGCAACTCATCATATTGAGCGAGACATGGATGATTGGAGCACCGCTGCCTCTGCATACAAAGGGTTACACGGAGTCAGCCGCAGTCTAAAAATAGACTGTTGCTCTCGTCTGCCTCTGCACAAGCCTCTATGGATCTCTGCCCTTAAGCTCTTGCACGTGAGGTAAAAATAACCCTCTTTGTGAAAACATACACACACACACACACACACTTGGTACGTTCTTCGCTCTCAGCCACCCCCTGTGACATAACACAATTGCTGGCTTTTAAAAAAGATACAGAAAAGGCACTGATAAAATGTTTGTTTTTTAAATGTTCTGTTAAGGGCATAATTCAAACTGTGCACGTTGCTCACAGCTTGCTTACAGTCACACACTAGTGAACGCACATTGTAGTAAAACAGCAAGTCAACAATAAAATCTCTATCACAAATAAGTTAAACACCTTATAGTAGCAGCTGCAGTACTACAGCAGCAGGAGTTGACTGAAAACAAGCAGATGACATCAGGGATTTTTTGTTGTTGTTGTTGTCCGTGTTTGAGTTTACAGACCTCCAGGTTGGCATGATCCATGGCTTTGCAGTGGTCAGATGAAAGCAACCCTATGTGCTTCAATGTGATTATCATGTACTTTTGGTCTGAGGCAACACAGCATTTAATTAGGAGGGGTCATTTCACTGTGACCGGCTCACCCTAAGCTGGTGTTATTACTGCTATTATTAAAGGCTTCGCTGCCACAGCTTAATGCACGGTGGGGTAATTGGCAATATAGTGTCAGAAGTCACACCTAGTGGACAGGATGATATTAAGTGCTATAGGTCTGGTTTGCTTTTAGATGTTTTTTAGCAGAAAAGCAACATGGAACAGTTGTAGACCTCAGTCATACTTGGTTCAAATCCACTCTCATAATTGCTCTTAATTAGGAGTGTAAGTTTGTGTGTTAATCAGAAAACTGCATATAATGCATTGATTTAACATTTGTCTTAATACAATGTGATTTAACAAACAGCCAAGCAAATGTTGGTTGTACTGGCTTTCTTCCTGGTTGTCTTTCATGCTCAACTATCTGTTGATTAGTTCCTCTAAAGTTTTGGATGGAAGACACTTTGGGAATGCACATGGTGTTGTGGAGCTTTAAATCGCTGCCTGAACCTGATTGGGACCGTTCTACAAATGTCTGTTTACACACTAAACAAATGTAATTTGACTTTAGTTTGTAATTAATTTGTTTATTTATATATGAAGTGGAAATTCGGCTTCTGCCCAAAACTGCAAACGTTATTCAGGTCGGGCCTGGACAGAAACTATGCGGGTTCATCTAGGGCCAGGCCTGATTTTCTGGACCCTTAGCTCTAGCAAATGGTAAACACATGGACCAGGGGTCAGGAGCTTAAACAAAATGGGTGTTTTGACATCCCCAAGTTAAAATTCCAGAATTTACAGCAATGATTGTTTTGGGGAAAAACTTGTGTGTGGGGCAGTTGAGTGAAATGAGCAGTCAAACAGGTTTTGGTGATTATGTGATGGGAAAGCCATGAGTAACTTACTGAAATCTACATGTAAAGAAGTCACAATGCCCACTTCACATTTTAATTCTGATCAATCTTGTTTCAGTTCACAATTTTGCGGGAACCAATCACAAACTGGCTTATCTACCTGGCAAGCTATTGGCGGGTTTAACACGATGACGATAAAGAAGTGACCAAGCAGCTCCTTGTTTACTTTCAACATAGCGGCCACCGAAGCTCAGCAAACCCTTTCACCCTTTCTGTTTGGGTTTCTGTTTTAGCTACAGAGTGAGACATCCCACTTCTATTCCATCTTTGTTGGGAGTCGCACATGCGCAGTAGCCAGTGAAGATCACATTAGCTAGCTAACGCTTTCTCCAACTTTGGTCAATACAAGGCAGGATTAGCTGGGAGACGTCTTCTGAACTAGTGTGTGTTGTAGCAATGTTTTGCAGTTGAGAACGAGCTAGCATGCTTGTGCTAGCATGCTACGGTTAGCCACCTTGTCTCGGCTAGTGTTGTAAAAAGCTGTGCAGATTTTGAAAAGCTCACCCAGAGACTGAAGGCAGGATACATTCAGAAACCTGTATCTCACACAAAACAGCATGGGTCTTTTTTTTTAAGTGGAGAGAAGTTTGAATTTGCGTGGAAGCAAAAAGGGATTTTTCTCTAATATGGGTACTTTAAACCCTGCTATCTACACCTCTACTTGGATAACGAAGGTGAATACTTTTGATACCTATGCACCTTACACATATGCCACTTGGCGAGTAGGAAGTCCTGCAGACTGACATGCTGAAAAGAAAACAGACTTCTCTATCTGTATGCATAGACACGGATAACATTGCTTATTTCTGCGGGTTTGTCTTTCATCTCTGCATTGTCTTGTGATTCTAACCGATTCACAGCTCACGCATTTTAAGCAGATAGAAATTTGGATGAAACATCCATCAAATCTCCTATCTTCCAATGCTGCCTTTTTCTGCCAGGGAAATAAAGGCCATGTAGGTTGTTACCAGCAACATGTTAGAGATGTTCCACGGTGGCTCAGGCTCAGCACACAGGTTGCTATTAAAAAGCCTCGTAATACGCTAGATTAGTCCCCAGATATGACCTAATCCTTGAAAGACTCCATAGTCAAATCAATGGAAAATGAAGATGGTGGGAGTAGTAGTGTGAGATTGGCCTGGTAATGCACTCCTGCCTCAGTAGAAAGCACTTTTAGGTGTGTCTGGGGGTTGGTCTCTGCTACAGTTACAACTACTGCTCTATAGACGTCTTTTATTGTCACTGCTTCACTGGTACATCAATAGGTTTTATAATCGTTTTAAAAGGTTTTTGCTGTTTTACAAAAAGGTTTCCATTAAGTTTCATTGCAGTAGCAAGTGGTAAACTTGTTTTCAAATCATGTTAGCCGTCAGGTTGCTATTACCTTGGAACGTTTTTTGGAACTTTTGCACTTTTTTCAGTTAAGGCCTGGTCTCTGCAGCATTTCAAATGGTGACATGTATTCTGTCTCATGGGCCTCATGCTTTCTTAGTGGCTTATTCAAAATGCAATAAACAAATGTCTGGGGGAAGACACAAAGCTAGTGCTGAACAGTCACATGCAAATTAATCAACTATTTTATTATTAATTTTTATTTGCTGCTACTATTAATAATGTAAAAATAATGTAAAAGTAATTTACATTATTTTAAATTGTATATCTCTCAAACTGTTGATTGGACAAACATTTTCACCCTCTTTGGTTGAGAAATTGGGATGGACCAAACCTTTGTCAATTTAGTTCTGAAGTTTATAACTGTCACTCATAAGTCATAAAACTAGTGTGGAATTTTCTTTTGATTAGTAATAGTTACCACTGTAGTCTATTGCTCAGTATAAACTAGCAAGTATCATGAGGTGAGCACATTAAAATCAACATAGAACATTATTTTCGAATACAGAACACACATAGCCTCCTATAAGAAATGTAAAGATACTGCCTCCATTAGCCATGATAGTCTACTGGTAACTTATTGGACCCATAAATGTTGTTTCTTATTAACCTTTTTGATTGAAATGTCATCTACAGGACTAGTGGATGAATTTAAGCTTGGTGGCTAAAAGTTGCATGTTTGGCAAATTGAGTAATTAGATTAATAAGCTAATAAGAGCAGGGAATAATTAAGATAGTTATTGCCAGACCTATTGCCACAACGCTCATCTCTCATTCCCAACAGAACCAAATAGGCCTGCCTTATTGCACGATCCAAATTTTCAAACTTGTTGAAAGTATTCGGCCCCCTTGAACTTTTCAACCTTTTGACACATTTCAGGCTTCAAACATAAAGATATAACATCTTTATTTTTTGCGAAGAATCACCAACAAGTGGTTCACAATTGTGAAGTGGAACGAAATCTATTGGATAATTTAAACCTTTTTAGCAAATAGAAAACTGAAAAGTGGTGCGTGCAAAATTATTCGGCCCCTTTACTTTCAGTGCAGCAAACTCACTCCAGAAGTTCAGCTAGAATCTCTGAATGATCCAATGTTGTCCTAAATGACTGATGGTGATAAATAGAATCCACCTGTGTGTGTGATCAAGTCTCTGAATAAATGCACCTGCTCTGTGATAGTCTCAGGGTTCTGTTGAAAGAGAGAGCATCATGAAGACCAAGGAACACACCAGGCAGGTCCGTAATACTGTTGTGGAGAAGTTTAAAGCCGGATTTGGATACAAAAAGATTTCCCAAGCTTTAAACATCCCAAGGAGCACTGTGCAAGCGATCATTTTGAAATGGAAGGAGTATCAGGCCACTGCAAATCTACCAAGACCTGGCCGTCCCTGCAAACTTTCAGCTCAGACAAGGAGAAGACTGATCAGAGATGCAGCCAAGAGGCCCATGATCACTCTGGATGAACTGCAGAGAACTACAGCTGAGGTGGGAGAGTCTGTCCATAGGAAAACAATCAGTCATACACTGCACAAATCTGGCCTTCATGGAAGAGTGGCAAGAAGAAAGCCATTTCTCAAAGATATCCATAAAAAGTCTCGTCTAAAGTTTGCCACAAGCCACCTGGGAGACACACCAAACATGTGGAAGTAGGTGCTCTGGTCAGATGAAACCAAAATCCAGCTTTTTGGCCACAATGCAAAACGTTATGTTTGGCATAAAAGCAACACAGCTCATCACCCTCAACACACCATCCCCACTGACAAACATGGTGGTGGCAGCATCATGGTTTGGGCCTGCTTTTCTTCAGCAAGGACAGAAAATATGGTTAAAATTGAGGGGAAGATGGATGCAGCCCAATTCAAAGCCCATTCTGGATGAAAAGCTATTGAAGTCTGCAAAAGACCTGAAACTGGGACGGAGATTTATCTTCCAACAAGAAAATGATCCCAAACATACAGCGAAATCAACAAAGGAATGGTTCACAAATAAACGTATCCAGGTGTTAGAATAGCCAAGTCAAAGTCCAGACCTGAATCCAATCGAGAATCTGTGGAAAGAACTGAAAACTGCTGTTCACAAACGCTCTCCATCCAACCTCACTGAGCTCGAGCTGTTTTGCAAGGAAGAATGGGCAAGAATTTCAGTCTCTCGATGTGCAAAACTGATAGAGACATACCCCAAGCGACTTGCAGCTGTAATCGCAGCAAAAGGTGGCTCTACAACGTATTAACGCAAGGGGGACGAATAATTTTGCACGCACCACTTTTCATATTTTTATTTGCTAAAAAAGTTTAAAATATCCAATAGATTTTGTTCCACTTCACAATTGTGTCCCACTTGTTGGTGATTCTTAACAAAGAATATTTTTTTCATACCTTTATGTTTGAAGCCTGAAATGTGTCAGAAGGTTGAAAAGTTCAAGGGGGCCGAATACTTTCGCAAGGCACTGTATCAACATCAAACCTCCCCAGTTGATTACTTACATTAAGAAAAATAAAAACCTTTGAGACTGATTTTTGTGTGAACAGTCCTGGTCAAAAGTTTTGAGACTGACACAAGGTTTGGATTTCCCAGAGTTATCTCACTCTGTGTTTGTAGATCATTTTGTCAAATGTTACTACGGTATACTGAAGTATAATCATAAGCATTTCATAAGAACCAAAGGCTTTTATTGACAATTACATTCAGTTAATGCATGTTATGCAAATGTTTTAGAGTCAACATTTGCAGTGTTGACCCTTCTTTTTCAAGACCTCTGCAGTTCACCTTGGCATGCTGTTCGTTAACTTTTGTGCCACATTCTGACTCATGGCCGTCCATTCTTGCATAATCAATTCTCAAAGTTTGTCAGAATTTGTGGGGTTTTATTTGTGCGCCCGCCTCTTGAAGATTGACCACAAGTTTTCAATGGGATTAAGGACTGGGCAGTTTCCTGGACATGGACCAAAAATGTTGATGTTTTGTTCCCTGAGCCACTTGGTTATCACTTTGGCCAAATGGCTAGGTGTTCATCACACTGGAAAAGACATTGTTGGGCACAAAACTCTTTTTGGATGGTTGGGAGAAGTTGCTCTCGGAGGATGTTTTGTACCATTATTTATTCATGGCTGTGTTTTTAGACAAAAGTGTGAGTGAGCCCACACCCTTGGCTGAGAAGCAACCCTGCACATGAATGGTCTTAGGATATTTTACTGTTGGCATGACACAGGACTGATGGTAGCGCTCACCCTGTCTTCTCCGGACAAGCTTTTTTCCGCGTGCCCCAAACAATCGGGAAAGGGATTCATCTGAGAAAATGACTTTGCCTCAGTCTTCAGCAGTCCAATCCCTGTCCCTTCTGCAGAATAATAATCTGTCCCTGATGTTTTCCTGGAGAGAAGTGGTTTCTTTGCTGCCCGTCTTGACACCATGCCATCCTCCAAAAGTCTTCACCTTACTGTACGTGCAGATGCACTCACACCTGCCTGCTGCCATTCCCAATCAAGCTCTGCACTGGGGGTGCCCAAGTCCCGCAGCTGAATAGACTTTAGGAGTCGGTCCTGGTGCTTGCTGGACTTTCTTGGACGCCCTGAAGCCTTCTTCACAACAACTGAACCTCTCACCTTGAAGTTCTTGATGGTTGAGAAATGGTTGATTTAGTTGTAATCTTACCAGCAGCAATATCTTTGCCTGTGAAGCCCTTTGTGTCCAAAGCAATGATGACAGCACGTGTTTCTTTGCAGGTAACCATGGTTAACAGAGAAAGAACAATGATTTCATGCACCACCCTCCACCCTTCCAGTCTGTTATTCTAACTCAACCAGCATGCCAGAGTGATCTCGAGCCTGGTCCTTATCAACACTCTCACTTGTGTTAACAAAATAATCAATGACATTATTTCTGCTAGTCCATTAGTGGCAGGGCTAAAATGCAGTGGAAATGTTTTTTATCGAAACAGGGACTTTCAAATTGCCATCATAAAAATTGAGGCAGCAGACTTTGTAAAAATTATTATTTGTCATTCTAGAAACTTTTGACCACGACTGTAGTTTGAAGTCTCAAAAAGTATTACGCGTTAGCAGTTAATGTAGCCGCACCACACAATTTGACAAATACAATTTTATAAATGAGACACATGCAGCCCGTTTAACATTAAGTCAATCAGTCAACCCAAGTTAAAGTGAATTACATTTACAAGTACTATGCAAAACTCTTTTCACTGCTGTAATGCTAAATGTTTGCTGTTGGTTTTCATCTTTGGAAAACATTCCTTTCCATATTGCAGCTCTTTCGAAGCATTAATTTAAAAGTGGCCATCTGTCTCTATGTAATTACCTGTCCAAAGAAAACCAGTCGCAGGCCTCACCAGGCACCGTCTTCCTTAGGACCCATTTGCATTGTTGCAAAGTGGTATTTTTAGACTTAATGTGTCATTTGTGCTTTTGAAGAGGACTGAGGAGAAGCAGTGCCCATTCGAAGATGGGACTTCAGTCAGTGACATAAGCCCAATGCAACTAATCTTCAAAGTCGGGTGTATTCAAGTGAGTCGCAGGCACAGCATGAACAGGAGCTTTCCTGTGGTCTTTGTTTTGAAGTCTTAATTGTTATTTAATTTGTGTCCTGCTTTGTGGTAAAAGCTGTGTGATAATTGCATTGCCTTTTCTCCTCCAGCTCATTTTGGTGTACTGTATGTGTCTCTGGACTTATCAAAATAGCTTTTTTCTTGTAGTGTATTTTCATTAATGATTCACAATATTGTATGTAAGACAGACGAGGCAGCAGATCACCTGTAATGATACTCACGTGCTCTAAGCACGATGACCAAACAGACATGTTTCGCAGTAGTTTTCAAGATTCTGGACAACTCTACTGTCAACTCCACTGTCAGGGATACACAGAATATAAAAGAAACATGTTAATGTCAATATGTATACTGAAATCTTTGATTACTTTAGGGTTTACTTTAACCCCACACAATTCTACTATGAATGAAGGCATCAGAATTTTGTAGGATTTAAACATTATTTATTGTTTGAACAATAATAAGGCCTCCTTTTTAGACTTAAAGTTTTTTGACTTAATTCGTATAATATTTTACAAATATATTGATTTTATTTCTATCATTTAGGCTTTCAAAATAACAGAAAACAAAAAATGGCGTCTGCAAAAGTTTGGGCGCCCCTGCAGTTAATACCTTGTGACCTTTCTTCTCCAAATGTACCTTTGCTTATTCCGGCCAAAAGGTTCTATTTTAACCTCATCGGTCCACAGAACCTGTTTCCACACTGCATCAGGCTTGTCTATATGTTCATTTGCAAACTTCCAATGCTGATTTTTGTGGTGAGGACGTAGAATAGGTTTTGTTTTGAAGGCTCTTCCATGAAGACCATGTTTGTACAAGTATCTCTTTATAGTGGAATGGTGTACCACAACTCCAGTGTCTGCCAGGTCTTTCTGGATGGATTGTGCAGTCAAACGTGGGTTTGGACTTGCTTTTCTCACAATCCTGCAAGCTGTTCTGTCTAGTATTTTTCTTGGTCTTCCAGATCTTGCTTTAACTTCCACTGTTCCTGATGACGGCCATTTCTTAATTACATTCCGAACAGAGGATATTGGCATCTGAAAACTTTCTTATAGCCTTCTCCTGCTTGTGAGACTACTGTGAAACTATTTTCAGTTTCAGTTTTCTAGACAACTACTTAGGAGAAGCCATGGTGCTGATTGTAGGGGTAAGGTCAGGCGATTCTGGGCATTTAAAACCTTAAGATTAACATCACCTGGTCCTTCCAGACAAGGATTGACAACAATCCATGACACTGTCAGGTCTCAACTTTTCAAAGAGGGCGATGCATGCTAGAAACTCTGCAGGGTGCCCAAACTTTTGCAAACACAATTTTTTTGTTTTCTGTTATTTTGAAAGTCTAAATGGAAATAAAATTAACTTTTGTGACATTTGAATGTCTAATCTGTCATTTGATGCCTTTTGGAGATTTTTTCATCTTTTCTTGGCTTCTTTGTGCAGATTATTACAAATTGTTACCTGGGGTGCCCAAACATTTGAGCCCCACTCTATCCCAGAAATATTCAAATATATATAATTTTCATATGCAATCTCACCAATACACATAAATGCCCAAAGATTTATTCAAGATTTTAAATGTTATTCATTGTATAAAAAACATCAATAGTGGCTGACAGACAGCGGAACAAGCTGTCATAAGGACAAAGATTATTAACACTTTTTTGGACGGACTATAAACAGTGTAAACAGAAATTCAAAAGTTATCCTACTCACCACAGTGAAATGCCATAATGAAAATGCAACAATCGGAAACATTCAACATCTTCGTAGTTTCTTAATGTTGCTACAGCCCTCATTTATGGATACCGTCACTAAACATCAAAGTATATTAAAGTCAGACTTTCTCACTCAAATGATTATTTATCAGAACCAAAAAGTTGTCAAATTATCTCTGTTTGTGTTTTAATAAATCATTTTATTGCTCAGTGACAATCGCTATTGAGAGACAACACAACAAAGCAATGCTTGGTTTAATGAGTCAGACTCTAGTAGAAGAGAATTACGTATAGTTTGTCTTATTTTATCCTGAAATCCTCTTTCCTGTTCACTGATTAAGTTCACACTATTTTTTCCTGATCAACAACTTTGAGTGTGTCCTGATTTAATTGTCTCTCTGCCTTTGCTCTAGTCTACTTTTAAAACAAGCCTTATGCATTGATCAATGTGAGTGAGACCCGTTTGTTGGAAACTATCAAAGCAATTTTGATTAGTTAAAGCAGACAGTATGTAGTCTATGCATGGCTTGTGAGTTGAATGTCTTCTCAGCTTTTGTTTATTCTCTTTCCTGTAACCTTATATAAAACCCTAGCTAGAAACTCACGCTGGTCAGAAAGAATCCTACAGCATCTTGTGAACTTCTTTTTCCACCGCGCAGTTAATAAAATCTGAATCAGCCACTGAATTGGACCTGAGAGAATGTTTTCTTCCACACTCTGGTCAGCCCATCTTCTTATTAGTGCAGCAGAGAATGACTCCTTCGGGAGCTGCCGTGCCCTCTGAACTGGAATCCAAAGATGAACCAACCGATCAATACATGGATCCTGTGTTTTCAATTTCAAACGGGATGAATATTACAAACACATTTGTTTGCAGCTTTTAAATATGTTCACTGAGAAATAATTTGCATTAATCAGCATGGTGCCTGTCAAAGTGGTGATTTATCAAGACTTAAAAACAGGAGGTGACACTCTGATGGAGACTCTACCTTCACAGGAACCTCATATTGCAGTTTGGCCTCCTGTGGAGATGGATGTCCAGGTAATTTGCAGTTAGCTGCCCACCTCAAAGTCACATTGTGTCATTTCTCTAAGTAGGGAATAATAGGAGTGCTAAGGGCACAGAAAAATGGCCCAAATGGACGTTTTTTTATGTTCTGTTCCCTCTGTGTGAAGAAGACTCTGATGGTGTCTGTCTCCCAGTTAAATACTTAAAGGAAAGCCTGTCACCCATCATGACACCATGAGAGCCTGAGAATTTTCTTCTTTCCTGCAAAGTGCTGTTGCATTGGGCCCATGCTTTACCGTGCATTTATGTGATTTTTGAGATTATAATATTATAGAGTTTGTATAGCTAACATTTCAGCAAACATTTTCACATTACCACATCCAGAAGTCACAAAGTATCATCAGTATTAATAGTCCAATAATCCCATTTCCTTTGACTCTGTTTAAGTCTCTTCCAGCTCCTTTGAAAAATATGTGGTTTTACTTGACAATGACTAATGCTCTGTGTTGCTGAGGGGAACTGCAAAATTGGGTGATGATTGGATGGGACTTTGTCACTACAAGCAGCTTCTTTCATGTACATTTTGATCAGCAGAGCTTCAAAACAAGACTTTTTCTAAGTCATATGCGTTTAACAGGACATCGTTCAGTGAATAAGAGGCACAAAGGTACTGTAAAACTTGCCCCGCCAACGGCCATTTTTATTAAAGTGGTAGCCCGTAGACGTAGCTGCAGCAACTCCATTTGTTTTTTGTTTTTTTTTCTTCTATTGACTGTACTCACATATTTATAGCGATCAAGATTAATGTTAAAATTGGTTTCTAAGTTAGAACATTTCTCTCTCTACAGAAATTTGTGTAGGCAGAGAAAGAGTAGAATAAATTGGTATTTCCCATTTTGAATGGAGGATTGGATGCCTCATGGCTATTTAGAGGTGGGCTTTGGGGTCATTTAATGCTAACAGATGTGGTATCAGCTTAGTTTGGTACAACAACTCCAATCCTGGATGTGACACTTGCCCCAACCTCAGGCAACGAGAATGCCCTGGCTCTTGTTAATAAATAACATACCAGCAACATGGGGGGGGGGAAGCTTGGGCCTGGGGTGTTTGTTCAAACTAGATAAATAATTTAAGTCTTGCCAAACCACACAAAGCCGCCCACATTGTTCCTATATACAGTGTGTGTGTGTGTGTGTGTGTGTGTGTGTGTGTTTATATATATATATATATATATATATATATATATATATATTCCTTGGACGTAATATTCTGTACATGAAGATGAAGTTCTACTAAAATAGAAATATGTGATTGCATAAAGTCGGCTAGGGTCAGTTAAATGTGTTCATCCAATTATACTTTTGATTGTCAATGAATTAACCCTTTTCTGTGCAACGTTTTGAAACTGTTTTTCTATTTTTAAAGGAGTCATTGTAGTATGAATTCGTTAGCTTACTTTCCAGTCATGTTTGCCATCATATTGCTAAGAGCCAGTGCGCTGTAGGTTCCTGTTTTCACATCACTTGTAGTTCAGGCCTGGTCACACCAACATTTAAAATGGCAAAACCCAGCAGGAAAATAATTACTAGGGCTAGCATGTTCCTGGCTTGTTCATGTGTCAGCTGTTTGCTTGCCAGGTACAGTAGCTCCACTTTTAAGGGCTTGTGACAGGGCTGTAAGTGTTGCTAATTTCAGCCACACCCAATACAATCTGTATTTTGCTAAATACTTGTTACCCAATACAATCTGTATATTGCTAAATACTTGTTATATAATTGATCAAAACTATTTACGTTAGTTGTCTATTGGGAATACTAAATATTTTCTATTCTTGTGAATTTAATATATTTGGGTTTCGGACTGTAGGTCAGGCCAAACAAATAATCTGAAGATGCTGCCCTTGGCTTTTGGAAATTGTGATGGGCATTCATGACTAGTTTATTAACAATTGAAATAATCCCTAGTTGAAGAACTATACTAAATGCAAGCTCCATGAATCTGACTCAAGTCCCTTAAAACGTGTATTAACTCTGTTATGTAACTGTTATGTCATTCCCAGAGTTGGTTACCGTGGATTTTTTTCTTTAAGCAGAAACATGTATCTGTAAATGCTTCTCCCCTCTCCTGCTGCAGGATGGCCATCCAGGTTGACAAGTTTGACTTTGAGAGTCTGCCACAGCCGGACCAGGAGACAGCTCGCTTCACTAACCCCAAGCAGCTGGAGGAGGAACGACAACATGCCCAGGGCTACCAGATCAACAGCAAGCTTGGCATCTGTTGGAGCATCATATCCTTTCAGTGGCTACATGTGGCTAGCATTGCTAGAAAGACGGTAGGAACAGAGGGTAAAGGCTCACATTTAGAATTTGAATGTCCTTAGTCTCTACTGAACCCCAAAAAAAGGTTATTATATTCAATATGTGGTCAAACTATTGAATTATTAAATGAATTATTTTGTTGAGTAGTGTTGTTTGCTGACAATCAGAATAGTGAAAACATGACATCTGGATCCTACATCTGGAGGCCCTCTGGCCAGAAGGGAACTTGTTTGCCTGCACTGACAGATGGGAAAGCGTATGGCAAAGTACTTGCCACTCTGACACTGAGACGTGCTGTCGTAGTGTGTGAATTTTTGAGTGTGTAATGCCACATACTAGCATCAATTTGATACATTTTCCCATAGGTCCTAGTTTGCAGGTGAGCTTTGTGGTTCGACCATTGTACAGTAACTTTTACAGCATTGTCAGCATTTTGCTCTCTGCAGTCTGCTTTTGCTCAGGGTGACAATTCTCTGGAGCTATTCCTTCATACACTGTTGTCTTCTGGCTTGTCATGTACATGTTCACCATTAACCCCAATAACTATTTTGCCTTCAGACTTGAAAAAATAACTAATATAAATAAATAAAATGACTAATAATAAATAAATAGGAAAAAGGTTCCTGGAAAAGTTTCTGCTGTTGAAAAGAGCTACCAGTCATCATGCATATAGTTCCGTATATCAGCCCATAACTCATCACTTTGCTGTTTGAGATTTAAGAACTGCCTTTCAGATTGTTGGTGTACATGGTGTGCAATTATTGACGAATCCCTTCTCTTTGAGCTACAGCAGTTAGCATTATATTTTTCCTTTTTATGAAGGAATAAACACCCCCTTCAATATGTGCATTGTTTTTAGTAAAGTAATTTGGCAGCGTGTAGGCAAGGATGGAGAATGAAAATGACATACAAATATAGCATCCTTTTACTGGAGCAAAAATCTGCCCGAAACAGCCTGTTTGATCATTTCATTAGATCAAGAACATATGTTAATTTTGTAACTTGAAACAAGTTTCTCTTGAAGCTGAACAGAATATAGACAAGCTTTAGGAAGTACGGCATCAACAGACAAATCCTCCGTACACAGGCAACAGCTCACTGTGACTATTTGGGCTATTCGGACAAAAACAAAGAAACATTTAGGAAATGTGCAGCCCTCTAATGTATGGTATGAGAAAGGGGTATCACTCTCTCCATTTTGAAAAATCTAACCAAAAATGAAAAATTTGCCATTTGAAGCCCTTTGTTAAAATACAAGTAGTTTGGATGGAAAATCTCTTGTGTTAAGTCACTTATTCATTCAGCTTGAATGGACCAACGTTGAAATTGTCACAATGTTATTGTTTCAGGCAAAGGGAGATATTTCTGTCTGTGTAGATAGGGACTCAGCTGTCTTACATCCTTGGAATAGCACAATTTCAATTCTGCTTTAAGGGGGGATTTTCCCTTTACAACATGAAAGAAGTCGAGAAATAAAAGATTTGATTACAGTGCGTGTCACACTCCAAAGCACTCAGTTGGCCTTGAGCAACACAACAGTCACTTTAATTTGTAATGTACGAGTTAGTTATTATTCTAACTCCCTGTAAATCTGTCTGAGCTGGCGTAGTACATCCTGATAACGGTTTGTCTAAGCTATTACAGCCAGCCAGAAGCAACAGCAAGTTATATCAAGAGGAGATTGACTTCAGCAGACACAAGTGTAGTTTAGGACTTGTTTTAAAATTGTACAGTTCATCTTAAATGCATTGTTCTCAGCTGTCCTCCTTAAACGCCACTATTTGTGTCATTTTTCTAAACTTAGGTAGGCTCTTCCTAACTGTCAAGACTCCCAGGCTCGGCCCACTCTTTGTTTTACTGCAACATTTGGACGGAAAAGTTGCTGCAAAAAACCTCACAAGCAATCACTTGAATTAATGTTAGCAATGACTTTACCATTCTCTTTTGCTAGGAAGGACTTTGGGGCAAGACATAAGTGTTCAGGGCAACAAACAAAAAAGTGCCAAACTCTGAATGATTGCTGACAGTAAGGTTAGTGGGTGGACAAGCAAGAATGTTGATCATCCAAACACTGCTTCTGTGATTGTTCAGCTTTATAGCAATTTAAGGGAATGGACTTGTTGGATGTGTAACCCTAATCCTTTGGCCAAAAATATAGATAATGCAATGTAGCTGAAAGTGGATTTCACCCCTAATTGGTGTGCTTACTCTTAGGATATGAAATCCTGTTTCACAAAACCACAGCTAAATGAATCCAATTATGCTTACACAGTATATTTTGCAGGTAGACCCATCCACAGTAAGGTATGGTGTTCACATGACCCATAACCCAACCCATTTTCAAATGTATCCATTTAAAATCAGATTTAAAGTGATAGTTTGGCTTTTTCGACGCAGGGTTGTAAGAGGTAAAGTTAGACCCAGCAACAGTGGGGTCAGTGGAACATTAATGTTAGACCCAGCGCGCTCTTCAGCTCATTCTCTGTAACCGATGCAGCATAAAAGCACGACGGAACCAGCAAGCCAGCCAGCCAGCCAGCCAACATTAGCTTGCTAACTCCGCTTTAACGTTACCCTGTCGTCACATCGTTGAAAGGAAACAAGCCGAAAACAGATGTTACTCGTGCTGATAGCAGTATGCTTTGTGTGGATGAAGCACGAAGTAAATGTGACTTATTTAGCGACCAGCTCTCTGCGTCGTAACCTCACTACTCCATTGCTCGTTTGTTCGTCAGCTATTGTAAAACCTCTGAGTCTGTAGGAGGAAAAAAAAAGTCAATACCAACATTTAGCGGCAAAATGTATTGGTCTTTCTACACAATTTTTTTAGATATAGTATAATTTTAAGTTCACCACTACCTCTGGTGATACACTGCACACCGGCGTGAAAAGTGTTACTTTGCATTATGGAGTCTGGAGATCCTTTTTCCTGTTGAAGGGAAAATCTATTCCTGGAACACGTTTGTTTCTATTGTTTCAACTGAATTTTATTAATGTTTACTTTGTTTGGATGCATTTTATGCTGCATTAGCAAAGCATAAAAACAGTTATAAAATGATAAATCTTTACACTGACAAATGACTTTTGTGAGTGAAACGTAAATCAGCTTGTCCAAAGGACAAGTTCCTTAACAGGTTAACTTCAAGCCCTGTACTGTATGCTGTACTCATAAGGTAGATATTTGTACTCCCTCAGTTGGTTTAGTGAGACAAGTTTACTTACAATTTTCGTCAAACCTATAGTTTCCCTCATTTTTATTTAACGCATAATGTGGTTCTAAGTTTAAGTCACAGTAAAGTAAAAAAAAAAAAAAACTACTACTCTGCAGCATCATTGCAGCCAGGAAATTACTGTACTGGTGCTTTACCGACACATTTAAATTTCCCCTCAACCCGTTTTGTATTAAAAAAAACTTAATATCTCGCTTTTAACAATTTACAGTTGCAGTTTTAGCCATTTATAATCACAGTGTAAAATATGATGTACTTTTTTTTCAACTCCTAGTGTTGCTGCAAGTAACTGTGTGTGTGTGTGTGTGTGTTTGTGTGTGTACACAGCAAAGTTCCTCATGTTGATTAGTTGTTGATATGCACCAAGCGTCTCCATCATGTTGCCCTTAACTGTACCCACCCCTCCCTGCGGCGCCGTGGAGAGGCCAGTGTGGAGGGAGTCCTCAACCAGCTGGTCCTGGAGCATCTACAGCTCGCTCCTTTGCAGTGGGGTGAGTCTCGTGTGTGTGTGTGTGGTCTAGGTATAGCTACATTTGTGGGGACCAAAAACTGTGAAAACAGTATACTTATGGGGACCTGACTGCCTTGTGGGGACCAAAATGCTGGTCCCCATACCGTTAAAGGGCTTTTTGAGGACTAAGACTTGGTTTTAGGAGTAGGGTTAGAGTTAGGTTATGGTTAGGGTTAGGGTAAGGATTAAGGTTAGGCATTTAGGTATGGTTAAGGTTAGGGTTAGGGGCTAGGGAATGCATTATGTCAATGACTGGTCCCCACAAAGATAGCCAGACACGACTGTGTGTGTGTGTGTGTGTGTGTGTGTGTGTGTGTGTGTGTGTGTGTGTGTGTGTGTGTGTGTGTGTGTGTGTGTGGGTTTATGCGTGTGTCTCTCCATGCTTGTGAGATTAGGAGTTGTGAAGTTTGTAAACTCCACTTGGCGTGGGCTGGTTACCTGTTTAAGGTATACTGAGGTTTGAAGAAGTCATTGTTTAAAAAACACTAACATTTTCCGTTTCTGCTTTATGAGCTGCTTTTGTGAGTCATCAAGGACAAAAAAGTGCAGGTCAAAATAAAATATATTGTGTTCAATAAAAAAAGTTGGGTTTTTATACCCAGACATTTCAGAATAATACATGTTAAAGCTGTAATTGCAATACTGAAACACTGTGATGTTTTTGCTGAAAGTTATACTGTCAGAATCTCATACTGGCCCATGCCTACACTCCATGTACACTTTTGCTTTACAATATTGTTCTCTTCTGCAATTTGAATTGAAATGAAATGAGAGAAGTTTTCTTCATGTTGCTTTGGATGTTTTGCTTAACACATGTCACTTCTTCCATTTAAAAACAAATTAGATATCCCGTTGTGCTGTCCATATGTGTGTCTGCCAATCACTGTAATCTAAGTGGATCAATAGCCACTCTTTACCTGTCACTTAATGCATAAACCCTTCAGAACTGTTCTCAAGCCATGTTTTTCATTTGCATTCTTAATAGGGTACAGGCTATTTTGGAGAAGTGTAGACAGCAGCTTGGGAAATGTGTAGATCACCGGGGGGACACATCATTTGTAGGAGCACTCTTCGGTCGCACCATCTGTGATCGTCCTCTGAAACCGCTTTTGATTTACTGTGGGTGTTTGTTTTCTGAGATTCCCCGTCCATCTCCCTCTCTGGGCACTGCCAGCATTTTGATTAGTCAGCTGGGGCTGTGCTGCTTTGGCAAAGAGAATGTAGTCTGCAAAACAAGGCAACACAGCAAATCAAGCACGCAAATATAATAATCTATTGGGACAGAAATGGGGAGGGGATGAAGGCAAATAACTTCACTGGATTCACTGTTCTTCAGATGTGTTGGCATTTGACGTGTACCTCAAGCGGCAATTTTGAGATAACACCTTTAGATGGATATTCTGTGTGATGTGTGTAATCTCAGTGCATACAGTTGCAGGGGTTGTTGTTTCCTCACGTCTTCATTTCTGTAAACATAGTGTTGCAGTTCCAGTTGAGGCCTTTTGCAGGTATTGCTGATCAGAAGCCAGATGATTTTCCTCAGCCCATTAGGATGCCTTTATCAGAGTTGCTAAGGCTATTACAGGCTCAATTACCGATCTAGTTCAAGCCTTTCCCCTGTGTCTAAAATCCAATGGATGCTTTTTCATGCCGTTGGGTCTCTCTAAGCCTCGCACTTATACACAGATACTGTAGATGAATATAACTTGCTTGTTAAAAAATTCAGGTTTACACTAGTTGTGTTTAATTGCTCTGGTGTTTATTAAAGCTTTGTGATCTTTTTCGTTTTTCAGTCTTTATGCTATTGATTGAGCCTCTGCAATTGTACAAATTACTGCTGCTCTGACTTAGGAAAAAAAAAAGTACCTTTTATATTCTTTTTTAGTAGAGAGTGGAAGCCGTTTCAATCCATTGAGGAGCTCATGTGATGATTACATCCTTCCCAACCCTAATCTAATACACTTATATTTCTCTAATATTTCTCTGCCATCAGTTCATTTTAAACTCCTCGAGGAGGTGACATAATTCTTCAAATAAAATCTTTTTTTGTCATTTGCCCAAAGACTTTGCCCAAAGTTACTGAGCAGACACTGCCTCATATATGCTGTTTCAGTCTCATCAGTAGAGAGTAAACACATAGATGCTGTTAGGACTACTTCATTGCTATCCTGTGAAATATTGTAAAGCTCTTTTTACCCTTCTTGATCATAAGACTTTAAAGGCGTTGAAGTGGTTGTTCTAACTCTAACACACTTCATTTCCTTGTCTATAAAAACACGTGGACTTCATTATAGATTATTACACTGCTGATGTGTAATGGCAGCATGAGATTTGCGCTATTTGGAAATTGAGTACACAAATTACAAAACATTTTTTAACAAATGTAAACTAGGATCCGCTGTGCACATGTACTGTGAACAAGTGCTTTTCTAGAGCTGCCGTGAGTCATTACCCCCCACCCATGACAGCTCCATGGCAATATTTCCAAGACTGGTGACCCACTGGGCCTAAATTGCCCCCCACCAGGCCTGATTCTGTTACCACAGAAACCTTTTGACTCTACACTAATGCTGCCATCAGTCTGTGACTGGTCCGAGCCTGGCCTTGTTGCTACCGGGCCTGGCCAGTGTCTGTGGAGAATGCTATCCTCGGCTACTCAACTATAAACTAGGTTGAGTAGCAACAACGTGGATACGTTTTTGACGGGGCTCTGCGCTGTGTTTATAATCACACACAGTTTGAAAATCTCATCCACAGGCAGTATACGAGAACATGTTGTCGTATTGCTTTTGTGTGAGCGTGCTACATACCGCTGTTTATCACTGCACTGGTCCACTTGCGTGATTGATGGTTCTTAAACTAATCCAAGAAATGCTTCATATCAATCCACAGTCGACATCCAGCTGCCAACTATACAGCACATTTCTTGTGGTCCATCATTCTGTGGTTTCCCTTCAGCTTTCCTGCTTCTCTTCCTGTAATCATTAGAGAAAAATAGAACTGTTTCTAATTTTGCTCTCAGAGTACTTGAGCGCGGGACGTCCTCCTGGACTTGAGGTCTTTGGAGCATAACGTGTAACTGAGACGACCCTAACGTAGGTCCTGTCAGGATGGAAACAGTTGTCATATCATCGCCCTCTCTATCTGGATGGCAAGTTGTTGAAAAGAAAATGTAGGCCTTAGTCAGTCTGTGTTCAGGTTCTATTAAAGGAAGAACATGAAAAGTGCCGGAATCAGTTACATGGCCTTGTGTTTGTTTACAACCTCATTATTATTATTGAACGGGAAGCAATCGGAGGCCATTAGTAAATGATATTCCTCCGGGCAGGATCAGCCTTACAGTCACGTCAGCACAGCTGCAATAATGTAAGATCACATTTGATGATATTCTCCAAGCAATTACGAATGAATGATGCAAGTATTTTTTTAAATTAGTTACACATTTTGTTTCTGCTTAATTTCAATTGGTGCTGTAATTCACTGAGGGGGCTAGAATGTGAAGCGGATTACTTTTATATTGATGTGGTTTTTGAAGAAAACCAGCAGAAACGGAAGAGAGCACTGCTTTTTCTTCTGTTTTCTCTTTCTTTCCTTCACGACGTCTAGAGAGCACATCTTTTCTTGTAATTTTATTTCTCCTTAGATATGTAGACAGCCTGAGCATTATTTTCTCCCTGTGTTTGTTTGCTTTCAGAAAAACAACCCTTCAAAAACCCTGCTGTTGTGCTTTTGTTTCGGAAAGAAAGTAACTTGGCAAATTTGCTGAAAATGTTTGGACAGGTTTTATGTAACAGGAAAAACCTTGTATATAACATTATGCCTAAAACTCCTTATTACTATAAGTCTGGACTGATGTGTGCCTCTTGCCTGAGTACTGATGTTTTCTGAGTTTATGTGCTTTCCATTGTCATTTGTTCTGCTTCAACAGTAAAAGTCTGTCTGTCACTGATTCTGAAAAAAGCAGTCCAGTAAATTGTATACGTTGAGCATAGCGCTGTTGAAAAGGGTAGACAGTTTTACAAACATTCTAAATGTCAGCAGAGCAGCCTTGGATATTTTCTCAACTCTTGTTTTTTCAGAAGGTTGCTGGCTGATTGGTTTAATTATCTGTGACAAAATTGTATTACGCTCCCAAAACCTATAAGGAGTACTTGTCATCCTTAAAATTGGAGAAGTCAGAGGGAAGACGTTTGACGAGAGGCTGCGGGATGGAACACACTAAATTAGGATCTAGATCAGCTCTTGTTTTTTTCCTACTATTTTCCGCAGCTCATATCAAACCATTGTCTTCTCTTAACCCCTCTCTAATACAGTGCACAGTAGACTTTACATTGTTTAAATACGACAGCAGGGTGACTGAATCTAGTGTTACCAAAGTGAACAAGAAGGCCTATGATTAAATGCTCAATTCATGAGTCCAGCAAACTGAAATGGTCAAGTCCAGAATTGTTTTCTTTTATCATTCATCAGCAAAAGATAATTTAAACCTGTAATCAATCAAATATACTGTAGAGACCTCTGTTGTATTTTAATTTGTTTCCTAGCTTCTTCTATGACAAATTACTACCACGAGCTGTCAATTAATGAAGTAACTCCAAAAAGTATGAATACAGAGTGAGTGTTAAAGTGTGTATCGTAGTAGCTCCATGCTACTACTAGATGTCTAAAAGACCACAGAGTACCTTTAAGTTCAATGAATATGATTTTGTTGTAGTAAGAACGTTTGTTCATAATTATTACATTCATTCTTCATATATATCCCAGCTTGTCATAATAGTCAGTGATATGCTCAACATTCTCTGCTACAATTCTCT
Organism: Etheostoma cragini; assembly: GCF_013103735.1. Taxonomy (NCBI): domain Eukaryota; kingdom Metazoa; phylum Chordata; class Actinopteri; order Perciformes; family Percidae; genus Etheostoma; species Etheostoma cragini. The sequence goes on along the minus strand of NC_048420.1, from coordinate 6,024,246 downwards.
CTCTCTCTCTCTCTCTCTCTCTCTCTCTCTCTCTGTCTCTGTCTCTGTCTGTCTCTCCCACCCCCAACCGGTCAAGACAGATGCCCCCCCACCCTGAGCCATGGTTCGGCTCGAGGTTTCTGCCTCTTAAAGGAAAAGGAAGCTTTTCCTTGCCTCTGTCACCTAGTGCTTGCTCTTGGTGGGAACTGTTGGGTTTCTGTAAATAACATCACAGAGTACGGTTTAGACCTGCTCTTTAATGAAAAGTGCAGTAAGACGTTGTTGTGATTTGGAGCTATAAAATTGAAATTGAATTATCAGATTAGTTTTGGTGATATTTTTATTATCCCATTGTGAGTCAACATGACGTTTCATAGGATTCCTTGACAGACATTTTCTAAATTTAGATTGCTTTTTACACATTTATAATTTAACAAAGGTTAAATACTTTTAAATGGATTAAAAGTAGTTAACCTTTATTCAACCAAGGTGTCTGTACAACATTAATTTAAAACGCAGTACGATTTCACCTGAGAGCCATGAAACAGATAGTCTGGGAAAACCCTGGACAAATTTCCACTAAATTTGAGATTTGCTCTGCATGTCCGTCTAGCCAAGAGCCCATTCAAGCCCATTTTTAATTCTTCCAAATTGAGGCACCAATCACAACCGTTGAGGCGGGCTTTCTGCGCTAACGGCGCAGCAACGGCACATTTGACATGATTGCCTCCGAAGTGCAGCAACCCGTTAATGTCGCTGCTGCGTCTCACAGATCATTGGTCTGATTGGTTAAAGGACTATCCAGTTGCACCCAGAGGCATTTAAGCAGCGTCCGTTGGTGATACCCCTCTGTTAATGAGCTGTGAATTAACCTTCCCAAGGCTGAATCCCATTTCTCCTCTTACCCCTACCCCTTACCCCTAGCCCCTGGCCCTTGAAACCAAGGGGTAAGGGTAAGGGGTGAAAACATGCCCCTATGAAATGGAACACCACTTGGTTACATCACCATACAGTATTGATCACAAACTTCCAAGATGCTGTCTGTAAGTGTGTGTACGTCGATTGCATGGGTTTTGACAACAGTGTCATATGCATTTGCATATTTTATAGTATATTGTAAATTTACGTTCACTTTGGTGGTGCAGAGGCAAATGTTATTATCTGTGAAGGGTTAGGTCTTTTTTAAATACATATCTGTATACAAACACATGGTGTTGTATATCTGTTTCAGTTATCACTGTTTTGAATGTCATTGATGTTCAGAAAAACATTTTGTTAACAAATATCTGTCTTTATTGCCCAATAAATTAAACATAACAGGCAAAACATTACATAACAAATTACAGAACCGTTATCAACTATTAAAACCATAACTTAGATGTCACACACATAAAAAGGCACTCATATGTGTAAAACTAAAAAAGACCACAAACAAACAAATTAATACAGCTGTTCTGATATTCCAGACCAGTCTGATGCCTGTTGCCCAGTAACCCTTCCTTCACATTTCTTTCATCAGTCCTAACCAACAAACATATAGAAGTGCATGAACAGGAATTAATTACAAATGATTACAATAATACAGTACCAATGCAATAATGAATGGGTACAACATGAACACATCATTTAAGAAATTTCTGCTCGTTTTTCCCCCCAAAGGGGATCAGCTGCTGTGTCCTCCTGTGTGAAACAGGACGGTATGTGTAAAGCACGTAGCGATGTATCATAGACCGTTAATCTTAATATATGTATATATACAGTCTATGCGACGTTTACAGTCCATTCAAGGCAGAGAAATGCGGGCCTGTTGTGTAAATCAACGTTAACGTTAGCGGTTAGCATAGCAAGCTAGCAATTTATACAAAGTTTCAGTTAATAACATGGTTGCAAGTAAATATGTAGAGGACTGTACAGACTACAAAACAAGACCGTCGTCCTTTTTAAATCAATTATTTTAGCCGAAAATTCTTACATTTATGGGTCTCTCCGGTCGATGCAGCAGCCATTGTTGCCTGTTGCACAATGTATATTGCTACCCCTCAATCATAAGTAAGCTCACGCCCTCCCTAGATTTTTTTAATTCACTGTCTATGGTTCCAAGGGCCATACACCCATTACCCCTTGATCAAAAAGAGTATTAGGACAGCACTAGGTCTTGCGTGAACACACAAAACCTAGGGGAAGGGGGAAGGGGTAGGGAGAAGATAGAGAAATGAGATTTAGCCCAAGACCCACTCTTGGTAACAACTGAGAAGGGTCTGGTGTCAACCAGCCTATGGAACACAGAGCTTTATAATTTATTTTATTTAAACGGGGACAATGCACAAATTGACGTTAACCTTAAGAACAAGGAGAGATGCAGTGTATCGTGTTTTAGCACAAGAGCTATTTTCTGCCTGTAGTCCCTTTTTTATTCTTCAAAACGTTACATTGTTCTTGAAACATCTATCTTAAATAAAAGGAGTCTCTGTCCGTCTGTGCTTCGATTTTCCTTAAAGTTCATCCGGTCAACTTCACACTTGGGCGGGTGTATTGCTAAACACCCTGGGAAGTGTGGTGTTGAGTGCGAGCTCTTGAGATCTACTGGACATATTTATCAGTAGTGCTTTATGTAATCACTATGTAGGGTATTGACTATGTTAACCGTTACTCCGCTGCACGGCAGGCTGGGAACAGCTCTCCATTGCTTGTTACAGTACATTCAAGAACAGATGAAGAAAGAGAAGACCAGAGATTTAACACTGTAGCAAACTCAAACTTTTATGGCATTAGCAATGTAACTTTCGGAACGATCGTTTTTGTTCCCAGAAGTAGCTTGGTCCCAGAGAGCTAATGCACTTTACATAAACATGTAACATAAAAACCATTCTAAAATCAACATAAACATGAGATCAACAAAGCGTCCTAGGACACAAAAGAACGACACATAGGACAGCTCAGATAACATCCTAAGAATTACCTGTAATAATTAAAGTGAAAAGGGCAATTTGGCAGTCAACATCTTGGTTGGTACCTTAAAGAAAAGGTTGCCAATTTAGATGGCATCAGTACCCGGTGGTACGCGTTCTGTCTAGCATTTAGCGCAGTGCATTTGCAACCATTAAGAACACAGGCTTGTGTGCGTTGTCTTCCCCAGCTCCACCCTCTCGTCCAAGAACCTACACATCCGGCTAAAAAAAACAAACACAAGATGGCAACTGCCAAATTGCCAAACTTGAGGCTTCAAAACAGTAGTCCACAAACCAATATGTGACGTCACTGCTACATCATCCACTATTTTTACAGTCTATGGTGTTGAATGTGGTGTGAAGGCAGTGTCTTCAAATGCAGATTGTCTTGTTGATTATCATACATCCAGTGAGTGTTGAGTCAATTCCACTTAGACATTTTTATTTGCACTTTCATAAGTCCATATCAGTGTAACCCAGTAGTGGTTCTAATGCCAGAACAGGTGGTAACATTTGTTTTTTTGCAGCCTGGCAAAATGTAAATAGCCCAATTGATTATAGATCCTCAGCTGTCAATTTGATTAAAGGCAAAGTGGTGCACCTCGTGATAGGAGTCACTGTGTCAACCTAATGGAGTGTGGCTAAATAAACAGTCACCTGGCCAATCAGACGGCCTTCTCTGAGGGCTTGACACCATCAAAGCAGGTTGTGATGCTGTGCTAAAGGAGTGCACAAGGTCTGTATCAAACAGGAAGTGCCCTGACATTGTTAAGATAAGGGTGATATTTTTAATGATCCTTTAGAGGGAAGTTGGTGTAACAGCAAACAGCAGTAGTTGTGACTGTGAGTAAAAAAAAAGTAACTGTCCCAATACTTAAATCTCCACTATAATATAATGGAACAAATAAAGGGTAGGTAACAATCCAGCAGTAGGATATATAAAGACAAATTAAAAAATCTATGTAAAAAAAATGAACCTATTATCAGAAATTAGTGCAATATTTAAGTAACTGTTGTTGTAATGTTAATGGTGAATATTATAAAATAAAATTAAGTGATCAATACAAAGCACAGTCAAGTAGCCAAACATAAGCACCTGTAGCCAGGCTTTGATTTTCAGTATTGCCTGCCTGTTGAGAGCCGTAACCAAGCAGTGAAATGGAAAACAGCAAGCCTGAAAGCGGACTTTGCACCCATTCCCCACCCTCCCCCTCTGCCACCCATCTCGAGGGAATACAAATTAACCCATGAATGGAAAGACAAATGTTTAGCCTGGGAGAGAGATGGAAAGAGAAGGGTGGGGGCCTTGCAGTAAAAGAAAGAGAGATAATTTAATAAGACAGCGTTTCTAAACTGGCTCACACCAGCGCAGTTTTTCCCTCCAACCTTGCACGCACACGCACGCACGCGCCTAACACTGAAGTCCTGTTGTGCTGATGATGATGATTAGAACCGCTGACCTGACGGAGGGGATGGGAATGAATGTATGCAAGCATGGCTGAAATTGAAGAGAAGTGTCCTGACTGCCACCGTGACTGGTAATATGTCACGTCTATAGTATGAGCGTACATCAGCTCCGCAGTGGTCATCTGCACAGCAGTGATGGGGCTTGTGGGAGATGGTGGTATGGTGACATCAGTCCGGTCTGCCACTAAGCTCCGAGGAAGGCCAACTCATCCATTGTTCTGCTGTGCACCCATGTTTTATTTTAGATTTGCTTAGACAGTAGTATATTTTTAGCCCTGTGATAGACTGGCAACCTGTTCATGGTATACCCGGTTATACCTCACCTTTTGCTCAGTGTCAGATGGGGTAAGCACATGCAAATGTTCATGCTTTGCTTATAACGTGCATTTAGTTACAAATGTTCTAGCCCTGACGAAAGGTACAGATACAGGTAGCTAAATAATAGATGGTGTTCTGACATGGAGACTAAAGGCAGAAATGTAGCAAATTAAATAAACATAAATCCCCAAAATATCATTGAACGTCATTTAGAAGACACAAAAATGTTAATGCCGTGAAATGTTTCATTACTTCCACAGATTATGTGGTTTATTAACTGACAAAAGGGATAATCCACTGAAATTGCACATCACAGTTGTTTAGAGGTGTTGGGGAGTTCACTGGACATGAGGAATATTGTATGAATCCTTTTGGAACTCCAAAGGGAGCTTTGTGAAATTCGATAAATCTAAGTACATTAGCCGTTTTAAGCATAATACGACTACATTAACGGCCAAACTGTTGGAGGTCAAGGTGCATCGTGGGTAATTTAGCCAACAAATTCTGAGAAGGAAAAAGAATGTGTGGAATAGAAAAAAAGGTGATATGTACTGAATTGCATATCATTATTGTGTCTGGAGATTTTTTAAACAACAAATGCATAAGTAAAACTATCAGACAACATAAAACACCAACACTGTCTACAGTACATTGTCATCAGCTAATTTTCAGAAAAAAACTATTCGAATAATTTGCTGTTTGCGTTGACAGTTAGTGTTTTGTGATTAGAAAGTCATTTAAAAGTGATGCTTTATTGATTTATGCAAAACCAAGTATTTGTACCTTGGTACTACCAAGTAGTACCAAGGATTTAGCCCAGAGATACAGCTCTGTCATTAATGGGGAAACCATTTTTTCTACTCTGCTCATCAGTAGTTTTCTCAGTTTGTTTAACTTGCTGGTAATTAAAAAAAAGTAATGTGGTAAACCGATTGCTGAAAATGTAGCCCGGTGTCCTGAGAATGAAGTACATTTTTAATGTTTTTTTTAACTCTACGTCCAACGTTCAGTTGGACGTTCAGTGCTGTGCTAGTGTGTCCTTTATGCAGTAAATGGGAGAAATGCTTCTTTTAACGTGAAAAAAAATCACACATAAAGGGCTCTTTTGTTTCCATTTCCTCTAGTACACAAACAAACCTATTACCACCCCACACCCTACTTCGCCAACCACCTATCGAAGTGCAGATTACATTACATTTGTGGCAGGGGTGCTGCCCATTTAGATGACTGATATGCGCTAGGAGGAGCCCTGGGTAGGCAGAAGCTGATTTATCTGCTTGTTTTCTAGCTCTGTTGCCCAGGCTCTGTCAGTCAGCCAACCTAAAGGTACCCTGTTAAAGGCAGTAGAGAGCCAGAGCAGGATGGGAGGACGGACAACACTTACCTCACTCTGTCTCCTGGGCCAGTGCGTGTGATTTACAGAGGCAGTGCTGACTCAGACTGGCTATGATCTGTGTGTGTGTGGAGACAAAGATACTCAAACGGTTGATAAGTGCGTAATGATGAGGTAGCAGAAGCTCTTACAGTGTTTAATAATTATTCTGCTCAGGTAGTTTAAGCAGACAGACTGCTGTGAATTGTCTGTTGGTTTTCAAACCAGCTAATTAACCCATTACGAATGTGATTAATGATTTCTACACATTGTGCCATGCAGGATTAACACAACACAGTACTTAAGTGTTTGTACCACATTGGGAGAACAGACATGAAAGGATGATTTGTTCTACTTTGGCTGGAGTCACCAGTCCACTCTGTGATTGCGTCTAGCCTTTTTTATTCCTACCCGGCCCTGTGTGGATCTAGAGTTAGAACATTTAGCAGGCTCGGAGCGTTTGTTTACGGGGCATTTATCATGGCTACAGAACAATCCACGCTGTCAGTGCGTCAGTTTGGGGGAGCTGTGGGAATAAATCAACACTCCTCCAGCCTGCCACAGCTAGCCCACCACACACTCACTCGTTCATTTAGACTGGTTGGAGAGGAAAAATAAGAAAAGAAAGGGAAGCTCTAAGTAAATAGAGGTAGATGTAGTTAAAGAAAATGCACAGATCAAAGTTGTGGGGATTAGATTGTGGAGAGATGACCAGACTCTGTTTTTGTACCAGTGATAAATGGGCAAGGGAAGCATTTAGCCTGGTTGTGCATGCTAGAAATGACTAGGATTCAGTATACTTCAAATAACTTCTTATCTCTCTAACTTGTCACCTTTTTTCTTTTCAGTGCGCAGTAAGCATCTGTTTAGTTTCCTTGTTTTTTTCTAAGAACCAATGTTTTTTGTTTTTGTTTTTTCTCCCCCACCATTTTTCAAAAGTATTTTCAGCTTAAACCTGTTTCTCCCTCTCTGCCTTCTATCAAATAAAACCACCTCCTTTATGGATTTCTTTAGAGGAAACAAGAGTATTCCCAGCGGCTGCTTTTTCATCCCTGAAAGACAGATTACCTGACATTTCTAAATGCAACCAGGTCCAGCCTCTGGTTTTATTGTGAGAATGTCTGGAGTGCCTTAACACACTATTTTAGGTGCTACTAAAAGAGGGAATATTGTGACACAGCTGTTTCACCTGCTGTAGTAAAGGGAAATGAGCACTGCCTTATAAGATGTGGCTCTGCACCATCTATCCTCAACAGTGTAAAACACAAAAAGATCAACAGTGGCCGACTTGTTCTAGAGGTGTTTTTAGGCATTTATTATTTGAATGTGATTGCTAATAAATCCCAGTTGCTTCACGTATAAAGGATTTACGTGGGAAGGGCTTGTTTAGATTGATTACCAAGAGATTATGAAAAATGTTTTGCCCTTTCATCTATGCATGGCTTCATCTTTTTGTCCTTTTTACTCAAAACAACTTGTTTTACATTACTAGTGAGGCTGTATTTGGTCATAGCAGTGCGTTGATAACATGCTCACAGTGAAAATATTAGCTTGCTAATGTTTAGCAGGTTGTATTCAGCAACAAGTTTAACATGTTAGCATGCTAATATTTGCTAAGTAGGCCAAACACAAGCTACATCTGAGGCTAGTATTTTGGCATAAATGAAAGTAACGTACAAGCTCAATTTTGACCTGGTGATGGTTTGTTTGTTTTATTTGGATCCCCATTAGCTTCAGCATAAGCTAAAAGCTCGTCTTCCTGGGGTCCTTCAATCTGTTCTTTGACAATACTCTTTATGACATCACATTACACACACAGACACAACATTTGAAAATACAAATCATAATTAAATCGCACAGTTAACACAAATAATACAAAAAATTAAATAAAAGACACTATTCCGAATAGATAGATCTATTTTAAGAAATAAGACAACAAAAAGCCCTATAACAGACTAATTTGTTATTAAATATTTAAATTCCTTTGAAGTCTTAAGTGTTTTTTTAAAACCATACTAAGTGTGCTGTTTGATAGTCTTTGGGAGCTGGATAAAAAGTCAAAAGATTACCAACATCATTACAAAAAGTCCTCTGGGGAATATAAATGGCTGTACCAAATCTCATAGCAAACAATGCTATAGAAGTTAAGCTATTTCAGTGTGGACCAATGTGGTGGCAATGCCATTCCTAGAACTAGCGTAGCTAAAAACTATTAACTAGTGACTTTACATTAACTGTAACATAGTTTGAAGTCACATCCTATTGGCGGAAGAAAGTGTAATAGTGTAATACTTCACATTCAACATTGTGTTTGGGTGGCAGCAGGCCAGTATTTCATGCTTAGACAGCCTAATCTACACTGGCTGTACGATTAGCAAAAGTCCTGTCTTCCATAGACCTTCTTAGTCCTGACCGGTTAGTAGCACCTGCACCTCGAACAGTCTTCTCATTCGGCTGCTGGCCTTTCCCTTATATCAAGGAATCCTGTCTTGGCATTATTGACAGATTGTGCTAATTTAACACCCTTAAACTAGTGTTCAAAGATTGAGATATTTGGTAGAACATTGCAATACTTAATTCATTCCAAAACAAAAAAAACAAGGGAATCTTGTGTTCCTGGCCTTTGCTATTTGTAGGTAATGGCTAATTGGAAAGCTTAAGCCATCTCAGTCATGAAATGGATCCTGTTTAAATAGCTGATATGAACTAACATTACTACAGAACAAAGCTAACTGTGGTGAAGGTACATCACCAAAGAAAAAAAACCTCTTACACTGAAACACATTTATAATACCAAATTCCTTGTGAAATCATGACATGCCACGTCAGCCAGTGCTTATAAAGCTAAAAGTCCCACACACATTTGAATTGTGAAAAAAACAATCCTCCTATACTCTTCTGTGAAACCTCATGGCAGTGTGCGCCGTGATTTATAGTGCAAGCTATCAGTTGTAAAAGTTACTGTTTACTTTATTTCAAACAGTAATTTCAGCAAAGACCTACTTCAGTGATTTTTTTATCTAATTAATGAAATCTAATAGACTGCCATTATGGTGAAGAAGACAATTTATGTCAACCTTTAATGGACCAAGGCTGAATCTTGGTAATGATTTATTTTTCTACAAAAGTGGCTTTGATGTATCATCTCAATCCTTTCAGCAGTAAACAAACAGGGACACACTTGATCTTTGCCCTGGTCCTTGGTGACTCGGTTATCCCGTTGAACCCAGGATTTGCCACTTTGGGTGGGAGCCAGTGCACAAACATTTGCTTGCCTAGACATATGCAGCGCCAGCCAGGCCTTTTGACTCTGGTGGGATATGACATAGGGAGAACTCCCTCCTCTGCACTCATCTATCGCTATTGATCCTCCTCAATGATGCTTTGGTGCCACAGACTCATAATCAGAACCTTTCCCACATGAGTGGAACAGCCCTTGGGTTGTTCCTAGACTATTTTTTTCTCCAGTGAATAGATGCCTTCAATTTTGTTTATGTCTTCCTATATGAAATTGAGAAAAAGACAAATGGAAAGTTCTCTGTCTACTGTATTTCTTTGTTTGGCCATCCATCACTAGGACGTAGCTGATAGGGTGTATATGGTTACTCACCACCGTTCCATAACAATCTGCAGCAGTTAAGGGTCAGAACAGTTGTTAATGATTCAGAGGAAACTGAACCTTCCTTTGTGTTTGTTTATGATCAGATATTTTCACACAGGATTTTTGTATTATTATTTGGATGTGCTTTGCTGAGCATCACTACTGCATCTTTGCCATCCATTTTTTTCTGTGCGGCTGCTACGATGTAGCAGGTAATCAATCATGTTTGATGGTGTGGAAGCAGATGTTGGCCAGCTAGGGATTCACAGGAACAGCTGCCCGCTGAAAGGTCTGTGTCAACCATGCGGGTAACTGATACTTTTAGTAAATGGACTGATCCCGCTCACACTTCTGACAGGTTTATGGCCCTGACACATACCGGCCATCACTGTAGTAGGACATCTACTGAGAACGCTGAGCGGATGCTGTTATCATCGCTCTCTGCCCTGGGGTACGAGCAGGAGTGGTGTGTGCACAGGGCATGCTGTTAGAATAATATGTGACTGGATGACAGAATATCATGGGGAGTCTTTGAGGGCCGTGAAGCATTATTGCAACATCCTAGTGGGCCTGAAAAGTATAGGAGTTGTATTTTGGGAAATACCTGATATAAATACACTGTCACATTGTCACACTTTCTATTTTCTATCTCTTTTCCCAGTCTCTTTATTTTCACTTGATTGCTCTCTCTCTCTTATTTACACCCACCCACCCACATAGACAAAGTAATTTGACACTGATTTTAAAAACTGGCATTGATGCCGCTCATGGTGATGCTTGTTATTACTAGGGTCAGATAGCTTATGCTTGCTAGGACTGCCATTGTTATAGGATAAAAGCTTTGCAGCACGGGAGATCAATTGAAATGGTTCTGGTAGACAACATAATTAATCAGTCTGAACGATTAGTGTAAATGTTGCCTTTCCTCATAGCACTGACTGTTATCATTAGCTATTAGCCTAATTGTCATTCATTATCAGCTTTCATAGCTGTCAGCAAGGGCACATCACTGGATTTGCAATAGAATATTAATAAAGTCTAAATGTCCCAGTAGGAAGCGGCTGAATTGATAGTCAAACAACTTAACTTTTGATTAAAATGGAACTGACCCCGTTAAAAACCACTCACCAACATATCATATTGTACGTTTCCTGTATCTGTCTTTTGTTATCTGTAAAGCGTCCTTGAGTGCTCAGAAAGGCGCGGGTAAATAAAATGTATTATTATTATTATTATATCCATAAAATATTCCAATCTGACTGAATCGTAAGCCTTTAAACGCTCAAACAAAAAACGGTCTTTCAGAAGAACATTATTTTGTGAAAAGCTTTGGTTTTGTAATAGTTTGGGTTTTAACAGCAATGGGAAAAACGGCGTTATAAATAATGGCGTTACTAATGTAACTTTTATCAGTAACGAGTAATCTAATTGATTACTCTTCACATCCTAATTATGCCGTTACTGCCAAAAAATGCAGCACGTTACTATAAATTAAGCTGTTTTCTTTCATCAGACCAACTAGATCTCTGAGCCGAGAGGCAAAGACATTTTTTCTTCCTTGGTTAGTGGGCTGTGGACGAGACAAGCGCATACATGCTGACGATTGGCTGAGGTAGATTAAAATTTCATGGTAAGCCAATCAGAGGTAGAGTTGGGCAGGTGTTTGAAAGCACGCATAGTTGGAGTTCCAACCCAACAAACAACACAAGAGAGTCAGTCAACAAGAGACAGGTATGGCATTAAGAAATCAAAGGGGGGGGGGGGGGGGGGGGGGGGGACTTTTCCTCCTAAAGATTTTCCACCACTCCAAAACATAGGGGAGACACTTTGTTTCTCTCACTATGACTGTGGCTGCTCTCTCAATTTTCCCTCGCTCTATCACACTCACACTTACACACACACACACACACACACACACACACACACACACACAAACACACACACACACACACACACAAATGTATACCGGCTCAACACTCACAAAAGCGCACTCACGTAATGTGCTCTACAAAGAGTGTATTTATTTATTTAATTTTGCTTTAGTCCATAACAAATTTAATTTTGCCCAGTTGTGACCTGTCAAGGGGCAATACATTTCAAAAGTTCCAAAACATCTATTGTGTTATTTGTATCAATCCACTAGACATAATATCTACATACATGGCATTTGATTGGAGGCTAGTCTCAATTTGTCCCACAGCAACATTATAATAGTTTAGATGTGTGTACAGTTTCTGTTAATAATGTATTGTTATAAGTGTCCATTTTATTATAATATTAAGATTTGCCATGGATAATTGGATATTTTAAGCTCCGTTAAAGAAAATGAACTGCTACCTCCTTTCTCAGCTCTAGCCGCTGAAAAGAAATAAGAGGAGAAATCAGACCAATTACAACAGCTGGTCAGTCTGACGTCATGCTCATTACTCTTCATGAGCTCGCCCAGTTGTGTTGGTTAAAGGATGCTGATAACCAGGCTCTCATTGGCTAGCTGTTGGCCAATCAGAGTCAAGTAACAAGGCAACCAAGGCATTTTTTTTCACAGAAAATGTTAGTCCATGGTAGAACTGCAGACATTACCATAAAGTAATGAAATACGTGTGGCAGGGCACCTTTAATCTAGTTTCAAGGTCTACTATCCATCACAAAAAACAATATAGATAAGCTGGTGACGATAACACAGTACACTGCAATTCAAAGCTTGTTTGATACAATTTTAAACCTGCAATAATTTGATATTTTTTCCCTTGGCAAGTCACCAAATACAGCACAGCAAGCTGTAAAGCTACACTGCCATTTCATCACCTAATAAAGTTCCTATCTCCAACACGTTGGCTACACATCCAACAGACATAGCGAGACATTCTTTTGGTGTTGTGTTTCTGGCCAAAGTCCAAAATCATTAAAAGCGTTAATATTGGTTTGTCTCAGAAAAATAGGTGTACTAGACCACTCCAAATGAAGCACCATTCTTTTACTGATGTTCTGCAAACCAAGTGTTATTTACCTCAGCTCCTGGAACAATTACGTTCATTTACATTTGGCATTTTCAACGACACTATTTGCCTGCCCTTGTAAATAAAACAACTTATGACTTTAACTTTTGACATTGCCTTTAAGCCGGAGGATTTTGGGAATGGTGTGCATTGAAAGTAACGTAGCAATGCTACTTGCCTCTGGCTTATGTTTCTTAAGGCAAAATTAATAAATATTACATATTACATATTACATATTATATTACGCTTTTGCATGCTTTACAGACTCTTTATTATTAAGTTTTCAGGCAGTGTTGTACACAGATGAGTCTGTGTGTGAATTTTTATTTTAGGAAATGGATGTGAGAAAATATAGCAGAGGAGAGATACTTGAAAAGATTAGCTTTTGGCAGCCATATTTATTTTTGATAACAAATTTCTAACCGTTTTGATTTGGATATGTGGCTGAAACTGTATTTATGACTCTTTTATTTGTTTTCTGATACACACATTCCTAAATATTCCACATCAGACTCTTCATACTTAAATACATTCATCATAGAATAGGTGCTTAGTGTGGAGTTTTTATGCCCAAACTGAAAAAAGATAAGGAACAGCTGGTTGACCTGTTTTCCTGTTTCTTACATTTTTACCTGATTTTAAATACATCTTATGGCAGTAATTATCTGTCAACCAAACAAGGCCAACCCATCATTTGGCTTCCACTCCGCACAAAAACATCTTTTCTCTTCCAAATGGTATGTGGCACCTGACTCAAAACAGTGGCCCCTGATCTCTTACGTGACCTTACCCTGAATATGGGGGATCACTGACTGGGAGGGGTAATTAAAAGGAAGTCTTTCGGCAGCCTGTGCAGCTAGTAGAAATAATTGGTTTGAAGGCCTGGATATATATAGTGCTTGCTATAGTCACACATGGGATCATCTATCCCATGTGTTCTGTATTGCAACTCCATAATGGGGTCTTCCACCCCATTATGGAGTTGCAGTTGAACAGAATAGCACTGCGTATTGACAGCTTTGTGCAGATTGTCTTCTAGTAGCACCATTAATGCTGGCTCACAGAGACGTAGATGGGAAAATTGTTAAATGAGGCCACAGACGCAGTTACTCTATCATTATTGTTATAAAAGCCTGCAGAGTTAAAAGACAAGGGTTTTTTGCAACTTAGAAGTTTAATAAATTTGAAAAATGCACCACTGTCATGTCACCCGCCTCAACTCACCCCTGTGACACCCAGACACTACCACCCCCCCACAGTTCTGTCAGATTTTAATACAGATCTGTAAAGGTAAAAAGTTTTACAGTGGGGCTCAAAAGTATGGGCACTCCAGGTAAAAATGTATATTATTGTGCATAAAGAAGTTAAGAAAAAATGGAAAAATATTGAAAAAGCATTAGTCTACATTTGTCTAATATGTCACTAAAAGTTAGATTTTATTTCCATCATTTACACTTTCAAAATAACAGAAAACGAAAAAATGGTGACTGCAAAAGTTTGGGCACCTTGCAGCGTTTATAGCATGCACCGCCCATTTTGGAAAGCTGAGAACTGACAGTGTCATGGATTGTTCTCAATCATCGTCTGGAAAGACCAGGTGATGTCAATCTTAAGGTTTTAAATGCCAAGACTTATCTGACCTCTTCCCAACAATCATCACCATGGCTTCTTCTAAGCAGTTGTCTTGAAAACTGAAACTGAAAATGGTTGATGCTCACAAAGCAGGAGAAGGCTATAGAAGGTAGCAAAGCGTTTTCAGATGCCAATATCCTCTGTTCGGAATGTAAATAAGAAATGGCCGTCATCAGGAACAGTGGAAGTTAAAAAAAGATCTGGAAGACCAAGAAAAATACCAGACACAACAGCGAGTTGTGGTACAACATTCCACTATAACGAGATACTTGTTCAAACATGGTCTTCATGGAAGAGTTATCAGAACAAATCTAAGTCCTCACCACAAAAATCAGCGTTTAAAGTTTGCAAATGAACATGTAGACAAGCCTGATGCAATGTGGAAACAAGTTTTGTGGATCGATAGAAAAAGAACTTTTTGTCCAGAATGACCAAAGGTATGTTTGGAGAAGAAAGTGCACAGAATTTATTGAAAAGAACCTCTGACCAACTGTTAAGCATGGGGGTGAATCAATCATGCTTTGCGGTTATATTGCAGCCAGTGGCACAGGGAACATTTCATGAGGAGAAGGAAAAATGGATTCAATAAAATTTCAGCAAATTTTGGACGCTTACTTGAGGCCATCTGTGAAAAAGCTGAAGTTAAAAGGATAATAATCCTAAACACACCTTAAAATCTACGGTGGATTAAATCAAGAGGCCTAAACTGAAGGTTTTGCCATGGCCTTCACAATCTCCTGACCTCAACATAATTGAAAATCTATGGATAGACCTTAAAAGAGCAGTTTGTGACAGCCCAGAAATTGCAAAGAACTGCAAGACTTTTGGAAGTAAGAATGAGCAAAGATACCTCAGACAAGAATTGACTCTTAGCTGGCTACAAGAAGTGTTTACAAGCTGTGATACTTGCCAAAGGGAGTTGTACAAGGTATTAACTCTGCAGGGTAACCCAAACTTTTGCAGACGCAATTTTTTTGTTTTCTGTTATTATAAAAGACATATTATACAAATTTCTATGCCATTTGATGCCTTTTGGAGATTGTCCCATCTTTTCTTGGCTTCTTTATGCACATTAATACAAGTTTTGGGGGGGTCCAAACATTTGAGCCCCACTGTAGTTTGGAGAGTGTGAATTTTCCTTAAAGATTTCAACAGTGATTGGCAATGTCAACTGCAGTAGTAATACTGTATTGCCACTTCTGTAGTATTTTTTTACTATTGCTATTACCATTTGCCTGCTCTCAATCAATGTCTAAAATCCACTTTTTGACTCACCAGCCAAGGGGACTGGTTGATTAAAAAAATTCACCGGTCAAGCTAATTTTTTACTGGACCACTTAACTATTCGCTTTTTGTGTCAATTATACGTGCATTTCATTGAGATAATACGGTATACTTATTAAATAAATACTAGGAGCAGAGTCAATTGAGAGTTTAATTGAGTGCATGTTTAATTTACCAACTCAAAAAAGGGGATTTACTTTTAACTTACTAAAGAAGTACTAAGAAATTTTATATTTTCACACATAAGTATATTATATGGATGACAAGACTATGTAATCATCAGTGGAGAGTAACCCTGAAGTATAAGTAGTGTGAATTGGGAGCACCATCTCCAAGCAACAAATGTCTAATAAGGAGATACAATGATTATTGGAATTGTAGCACAACACAGAATGGCATTACAGTGACCTTTCTAAGGTTAGTCTGACCACACATACACATCACACACTCATAACATGTTCTTGGTGTTACATTCACTTTATGTCCTCCTTTTATCAAACAGGGATGGCTTTTTGTTCTTCTCTTTTGTCTGGACCTGTCATTGTTCTGCCCACCTGGTATTTAAAGACAATCATGGCATGGCTAATAATTAGCTCTAGGGATCCCACTTGCTGGTCTATTTTCAATGCTGGCTTATGTAATACCGTAGTCTTTTTCTCAGATGCAGCAACTACTTGTAACATTTGGCTGGTCTTTTAATGTTATGAAGATTACAGCAGGGGAGGCTTCTGTTTGTTCTGCTGAATCACACACTACCATTTTCACTGTTTTTTTTTAGTTTCAGGCAAAGTTTTCCAGCAACACTGAAAGCAGTGCTGCCAAATCCCTCAGGGCCTTGGTTGCTTTCCCAATTCAAAATATATCTCGTAGTAACTCACACCTCAGAGAGTTCTGAGCTCCAACAATTGCACCTCAGTGACTGCCAGATGAAATACCTGCATCGACTGCATTGTATTATTGGCATGAAGAAAAGTGAATGATGGCCAGTTTTTAATTTACCCTTAAGTACTTACTGACACTTTTCATTAGTTTTCCATTCTTTACATTATAAAGTAGACATGTTTGTATTCTGCAACTGCACTTGGCAATAGTAATCTCAATGTCTTCTATTTAATAATAGAAAACAAATTCGAGGGCCCCCATTATGTATTGAGTGCATGTTGTTTATTCATGACGTCTGCAGGGATGCAAGTACAGGGATGGTTTTATAGAAGAATTAATTTGATCTCTAGTGTTTTACAGTATGTGATCATTGCAGGCAAAGAACATATTAAATATGAAATAGTTAATTTCAATTGTAACTGCAACTGTGTTTATAGCAGAAGTTGTTGTGATGGATGTGATAATATGCAATGCCATCACAATGTCATTTTTTTTGCAAGACTAAGAGTATATAGCCACGGTAACAACTCTGTGAGGTTGTATTCAGATATAGTAGTGTGTCAACATGTCACAATGATGATGATGCTGATGTTAAGCAGGTATAATGTTTACCATATGGACAATCTAATGTTAGCATACTAGCATTGGCATATTAGAAGTAAACACTAATTACAGCTAAGGGTAATGCAAATGTAATTAGTTTAGAAAGTACTGAACATAAAAAAATTTGACTTGATCATGGCGCTGGATTCAAAATTAAGGGATCCTGGCCTTTGGGGTAACATGAATGTGAACCAAATCCAATAACAATCCAACCAATAGTTATAGCAATTAATTTAAAACCACAAATGGTCATTCTCATGGCAATCCTGGAACCCATCCGCTATCGGCCTGACGACAGTTTCGCCTCTGCGGGCAAAGGCTAATATTTCTGGGGTTCTGGTGTAGCCAGCACATATCCGGGCCAAGACTTCTATTCAGTACTATTTATAGTGTCAAATCATAACAGGAGTTATCTCAGGACACTTTACAGATAGAGTAGGTCAACACTGAATATTTTGGACTGTTTTGAATTAATAGCCATACCTGTTTCTGAATGAATCAGTCTCCACTCTGTCTAAACTGTGCAGCTGTGTTGTATGTACAGTAAGTGTGTGTGTGTTTACAAAAACTTTGCACAAAAATCCAATATTGTCCAGTGAGTGACAGTTTCTATTAGTGTGGGCGGGTTGCTAGCGTGCTGCAGCCCTGTCCATTTCTCTTTCCCTAAGGGGCCAGTGTTGTACTAAATATCTGCGTACGCTCACAAAGGTTAAGCGCCTAGTCACAACCAGCGATGACAGGTTGACCAATGAGTCTCAGCCAAGCTGCTACTAGGCTCTGTGCAGCAGTAGAGATACCTTTACACACACACACACACACACTAAAACACGCAAACACACTAACACATACATTTTCATTCTCACAGCTCACTGGACGTTATTGGATTTTGGTGCACTGTTTCTGTATACTATAAATACTTCCTATGCTTCTTCTCTGGCATACAAATGTTGACTTTGAGGCTTTAATGATTTACTCCTCTTTTATTGGCTGACTGTGTTCATTTTATTTCCAATGGGTGTTGTCTTACTCTACCTTGGACTCAAAACTACAGAGCACCTTGTAGCTAAATTCCCTGAACATTTGGACTTTCTGTGTTTTAAACTGTGCAGATCTACATTGTTACAGACTTTTATTTTACCACAATTCACATTATTTCTCTTCACACATACTAGAATTTAGAGTCACAATAACAACATCCTCTTTCCTGATAGTTGCCAAGCAAATGTTCATCTTAAAGACTCTGAAAAGCCCAACATACAACATACTGCATTCATTTGTCAGAAAATGTTTCTGTCCTCCGTTTTCTATGGAAGTGCTGTGACTCTGTTGAAGAAATGGAGAAACATACATTACGGGAAGGAGCACTGGAGCTTCTTTTGCGGTATAATCAGGCTCTATTGTAGTAATGTTTAAGTCCCAGACTCAACTTTTAAACAGACTTATTGTGAGAGAAAAAAAGACTCCTCAACCAGAACCCAAGCACTGCTTTGTTATTGGACATTTGTGCTAATTACGGATTAGCAAAGCCAATTTTACAATTTCCAAAAACTTCCTTTCACATTTAAGGATTCCAAAGAAAGGACGTTTAAGTATGTATTTGAAAATTCAAAACTTTTATTGAAGAATTTTAAATTATATTCCAGGTCAAGAATAAACTTTCACTTTGGTTATAAGAAGTCCATCAGTCCTTCATGTGTTAAATTGTAAGTAGTTCTGTTAGTATTTGTTTGTAATGCTGGTGTTGGTTTTTAGCATGCACAGATATTTCCGATAATGTGGCTGTTAACATTGTTTTGAGAGTCTGTTAGATAACACGTCTCCCAGACAATACACAGTGCTGTAAAGCCTTTTACATTTCACTGTATTAAGCCCAGTACATTCACAACAATACGTAATTGAATATAAAGAGATTTAGTATTCGTTATTGAGGCATCAGTGCAGGTTGAACAGAGAGATAGCAGATGAGGTGCAGCAAAATCGGAGCAGATGTATTGATTTTTTTTTTGCGTTGATGGACGCACGCAGCCCTCAGAAGTCTTTTGTGGAGAAAGCTCTCTCTGCTTTTAATACCGTATGCTTTTTTTGCTGATACATTTTTCTAACATGATGCTGCTTTATTCCCTTAAGAGCTCTCACAAAAGAACATCTGAAACCTTGAATAAGTGCATTTTTTTTGGTCTCCAAAAGCAATTCCCCAGAAACAGGAGATATGAAATTGTAATTCTGTAGGAGACAAATGGTATGTGGCGCTGCTCTGAATTATAAATGAAAGCAGAAGGGCGTTAGTTCTGCCTTCTTGCCCGAGCGTGATTCAGACAGTCTGGCATGAGCAGGACACAGCCGCATAACAGGTGGACACACATACACTCTCTCTCTCAATCTGTGAGTCCCACAGTTTCCAGCATATAAGAATCCGTGGCTCCTTTACAAAATTCGTGGCTCCTTTACAGTTAGACTAATATATTGGTTTTGCAAAGCCAGCACAAGGCTCAAATGACATTTGGTTGTGTGTCTTCTTCTGATAAAATGAACTTAATACAGTTTATATTTAAGATTTGATCAAGCTACACTGGCTAGAGCTTTCGTCGTGGCCTACGTAAGTGGCCCGGAATCCCAGAATGTGTGTGTGGGGAGTGTGTAGTAGAGCGAGGGAGAGTGAGAGATTGACGGGGATAAGCACGCTGACTATAGAGTCATAGTGAGAGAAACAAAATGTCTCCTCTCTGCTTTCTGACCACAGTGGAGAATCTGTAGCAGGAAAAGTAAACCATCTCCTTGATTTCATGTTGTTTATAGAAAAGGAGAACCAGGAAAAGAGTCGAGGGAAATGCAACACTACCAAGCCACGGCCGAGTAACTTGCATCACCGTGAACAGTTGTTACATTTTTCAAGAGGTGCACGTCAGACCGCGCCATAGGGTGTGGCGTAAGGTCGTTTTTCCACGTACATACGTACGTAGCCACGTAGTGAATAGAGTTAAGTTCCATTGTGGGGGATGTAGGCGCCAGGTTGTGACAAGGTAAATGCTGTGTGGAATTAGAAAGATATTTCTGGTTCTGGGTGTCAAACATATGGCCAGTGGGCCAGAACCAGCATGCCAACAGGTCCAATTAATTAATTCCAATTCTAAATTTGCCACTTTAATACCAGAGATTATCCAAGTTCTTTTAATAGGAATTTGCGACTATTTTTCTCTGAATATTACCCCTCTCTCCAAGGTCAGTAACATTATTATTTTGGTGGTTTACTGGTCTGGCCCCATTGAGATGAAATTAGGGGTGTGTTGCCCATGAACTGAAATAAGTTTGACATCCGTTGTCTAGATAGTAACCCAAGATTGCAAAGTTTCGCGAGATGGTTGCGGTTAGGCATTGAACTTAAATTCCTGCATTGGCACTAAACGTTGGTGTTGGATATACACTGTGAGCTTTAAAATCCTCTTATATGGACATAATTCCAATGATACTTGGATGTTTTTTCCTTGAAAAGGTCAAGTTCAAATACATGTAAAGTGAATATTTGCACACCTCAACATTCACTATATGAATGAAGTCTAATAGAAAATCAAATGCTTTCAGGTCTCAAAAGCTCATATTAGTCAAATTTAAGAATACAGTATAATAGAGACTTTTACAGTAGGGCGGCTGATTAGTCATTTTTCTTGCTTTTTCATGCTGAATGATTTATTTCCAAGAAACCTATGAGCTAAACAAAAGCACCACTTTAAATCTCTTGCATGAATCTTTGTGGAATAACAGTTTTGAAGATGGCAAATGGAATGTAATTACAATTTTTCACTTTTCTAGTCATAAGAGTCTTAGTCAACAAATTATTTCTTAAGTTGATTACAGCCCTGTTTTACATGCTTATACCCCATTTACATGTAGCCACTTCATGAGTTTTGTGCAGATCGGACACATGCCCAATTGAATGTAAATGTAAATGTGCTGTATTTATATAGCGCTTTTCCAGTTTTAACAACTGCTCAAAGCGCTTTTACATCTACAGGAAACATTCACCATTCACACACATTCATACACTGTGGCAGGGGCTGCCGTACAAGGTGCCACCTGCTCATCAGATAAACATTCACACACATTCACACTCCGATGCGCAGCACCGGGGGCAACTCGGGGTTCAGTGTCTTGCCCAAGGACTCTTCGGAAATGACTGCAGGGGCGGGGATCGAACCAGCAACCTTCCGATTGGCAGGCAACCGGTCTACCACTGAGCCACAGCCGCCCCAATTGAAAAGGTTTAAAAATGCAAACAAGCGTGTACGTTTCTGAAGAGTTCTGAATTCTTGCCCACCACACAAATGGAAATGGATGTTGAAAGGATAGCTTAGTGTAGATAGAAATTAGAATGTTAAAATGAAGAGTATAAATGAGGCCATACGCCTTTCCTTACGTTGTCAGCCAAGAAAACAAACCTTTTTTGATATACAGCAGGGCTCCCAACCTTGGGCAGTCAGTAGTGTTTTAGGTATTATTACCAGTTTCACTCTTTTTTTTCCATTTCCAAAGCTCTGGCCTGGTATGCGTTGAATCTTGGGTGCTGCATGGATTGAGGGTCCCTTTCTGACTAACCATGTCTCAGCGTCACAGCCAGTTGGCTGATCCGTGCTCAGCAGACTGCAGCATGTCCTGGTCTGCTGTGTTTCACTGATCTTAGGTCAGTGGAAACGTGCCGTTGACAGCATGCTGGGCATGTTCAATGCTGCCAACAGAGCCCACCAGAGCGCTGGCAGTGCTACTTGTGTGCGTGTAAGGGACTCTGCTTATGACTCATACTAATAAACCGGACAGTTAAAAAAAAGATTTGTTTTCATCAGATTAGTAATTATAAAAAAGATAAAACTGACACACACATAGTAGAGGAATGAGTGCAGTGACCAAGTAAATGTAATGCACTAGGCTGGGGGCGCTGTTTTGCTGACACATTGATTTGTAAAATGAAATGCAATTGATATTGTCATTTGGAAAATGCATATTAAAATTGAATGACAAAATTGCAAAGCAAATTGGCAAATGCAAAATGTTTTTCCATTTGAACAGGGGGACCAAAAAAACCAAGGCATTATGAAATGCAATTGATTGCGTTTTTATTCAAACTTTTTATTAAAATAATTTCAATTGAAATAAGGATTCTATTGCCACTTTGCATATTGAATTGTCAGTTGCAAAATGCAAATTCAATTGACGAATGCATAATGTCTTGCCATTATGTAAACAGGCCAAAAAACTTTCATACAAACAAATAAAAACGTGTGATGGACGTGATACAGTACATCTAAGAAAGTCTTAACGTGTGTGTGTGTGTGTGTGTGGCCTGCACCATATTGGAAAAAATTTAACATTGCAATATTTTTTCCCTATACACAATATAAAAAAATGAAACTTATTTTTAAAAGATGACATAAACAGCTCTATTTGGAAATAATAAATCATTCTTCACTACCACGGTGATTTTGTAGGGGAGTGTATCCACACAGAAGATAAAAATAATGTAGGATCTTTTCTAATGTGAACCATTCTTTGTTGAATTTTAATTATTATTATTTTTTTTCTTTGGCTTTAATTAACTTTTAAGTAAGCGCTGCGACTAACGTTACTCTTCTGAAGGGACTTACATGACACCATTGTATTCATATTATAATCAATCCACGCTGAAGTGTATGGCAGTGACGGCATGCTGCTTCCTCTTAATTTCAGTTTGTGGTTGACTAGCGGGGCCAGCTCGTTAGTTTGATTAATTGATCAGACCTGCATGTCACGCGCACTAGCAACAAACTCTGGCGTGGCAACAAAAAATGACGTAAGTTCAGACACAGACTTCTGTAGTTTAGTGTTACGTTTCCAGCCTCGTGGCTCCGAACTGTAGCGTTAATTGGCAGAGACAGACCCCTTGTTTCTTTAGGCTAACTATTTTATCTTTAGCCTGGCAGGTAGCAGCTTTCTGCGGTGGGAAATGGCCGGGAGACGTTGTAATTATGTTGCATTAATCAGGTGATTTATTACGCATTTGCAGCGAACATGAAACACTGACAACTGTAGCTTCATTGACTGCCCAACGAAAACTATAAGCATCACTGTGTCAGCGGCAGCTGCTGCCTACGGTACTTTTCTACACACGGAGAGCCTCACATCCCATAACAATAACCCCCGTTGGACTAACGTCATATACACACGTTGCCCACATGGCTATTTGTTTTAAAGGGGAAGGGTCGGCCGGTAATAATCATGTAAATAGAATAGAATGAATAGAATAGAATAGAATGCCTTTATTGTCATTATACACAACTACACGGTATTTGTGCAACGAGATTAAAGCAATCCCTTTACAGCGTTGACACAAAAAATATAAGAATATAAGATAAAAGTATAAAATATCAGAAATCAAAAATTAAAAATATAAAGTCAGAGATATAAAGTGTAGGTAGTGCAGAGAAAAAAGAGAGGGGCGGGGGGTGTTGGCGCACAGTCCTGAGTCCGGAGATATACATATATAAATCAGCTTGAAGACACATTGTGTAAACATAGATAAGTGTTCTGTAAAAGGAGAACGGTGAAAGTAGGGCTGCACAATTAATTGAATTTTAATCAAAATCACGATTTTGACTTCCCACGATCAATTTTGCGTGATCAAGCAATTTTTTTTTAAATGCGTCATTTCATAGAACGCTGCGGGTTTTTTCCAAAGCCAATCTACCGCTCCATAAACCACTGTCTGATCATGTGCCAGTCGGAGTTGTTCCCTGGACCGCGCAGCTTAATTTCTAGATGTAGACAGTCACAGAGGACAGAGTAACATGAGGAAAATTCCACAACAAATAGCAGTAGGTTATACGTCGGTCATAAGGTTTACCAGTTTACCTGTAAACGCAACATTTTGTCCCGTCTGTGTTGTTTATCAGTCAACAGCAGTGATCAGTGCTAGTTGGTTCTAGTCAGCGTCTGTTAGCTCACAGGGCTCTAGGGCGCGAGTAATATTTTTCCTCTAGGACGCACCGGTGCACCTAATGTCCTCGCATCCGCTGCAAAGTTGCTATATCGATATGGTTTCATTTTGCGTTACATGACCCTTTTCTTCTGTAATGCAGTGCCTGAGTTTGATCTCTCCTCTACTCTTTCTCCTTTTACTCTGCGCGCAGCCCCTCCACATTTCTAACATTTGTCTACAGTTTTCATTGTTATTAACACATATATATTGTTAAATATGAAGGTCAAACCTCTATTTGTACCAGTGTTTCTGCTGGTAACTCTGCTATCGCGGCCGCCACGGCGAAAAACACAGAATAAGTTATTGAATGCAACTAACTTCAGTTCGTAGAGTAATGGCGTGTGAGACGGAGCTGCTGGACCTGCAAGAGAGATGTGACCCATGGCCTGAATATCATAGGCCTAGTTCATAAAAATGCCGCGCAGTGACAATACAGACATTTCAAACATACGACGTGTGGAACTCCACTGACCCGTGCTGGACCCGTTCATAATGAGTCAGCCGTCTCTCTGTGAGTACGTCCATCACACTCCCTCTCTCTCCCTAGCCCTTTTAATCAGTTATTGTTGAAAACAAGTGAAGGAGCTTTCTCAGAGATAATTTAAAAAAAACTATATATATATCTTCCGCTATTTATTTCAGATTTTCATTTACATGTGTTTCAGCTGTATGTCTATACAACATACAACTTCAACATAAGAAGAATGTAGCATAATATTGATGTGAAAGCAGTTATAGCCTATATGACAATAAAAGTTGTTTGGTCAAAATCAACACATAATCGTAATAATTCAATTCAATTCAATTTTATTTATAGTATCAATTCATAACAAGAGTTATCTCAAGACACTATACAGATAGACCACACTCCAGAATTTACAAGGACCCAACAGTTCTAGTAGTTTCCTCCAGAGCAAGCAACAGTGCGACAGTGGCGAGGAAAAACTTCCTTTTAGGCAGAAACCTTGGTCAGACCCAGGCTCTTGGTAGGCGGTGTCTGACGACCGGTTGGGGTTAGAATGAAGAGTGGCAATAACAAAAATAGAAAAAATTAGTAGTCTGTAGCAGTTCATGGCATAGCAGGACGCTGTGCGGCATTACAAGGCACAGCAGGACAGGTAATAATACTTGTGATCACAATATTGATCAAAATAATCGTGATTGTCATTTTGGCCATAATCGTGCAGCCCTAGGTGAAAGTTTACTTTTTTATCAAGTAGCAAAAAAGGATAAGTGTCAACATTGCAACGTCCTGCGATGTGACTATCGGGCATGCGCACATTGCGATGTCAATGCTAAAACACAATATTGTTAAGCCCTACTGTGTGTGTTTTAAAGCCAGGAGGTACTGTGTTCTAAATGTGTCTCTGTGACTGTGCATGCATGAGGGCTCCCCTCTTTAGTGAGCTGGTCAGTGAAAGACATTTCAATGTCATCCTGACCTGTGTGACTGTTTACAGGATGCCCTGTATCCATCTGCCAGTCCGAATTAGTCTCCACTTTCATTGCACATGGAGATGAGAGGCTCTTGTCCTTATGGTACTTTTGGTATAGAATCTGTGGAAACACGCTCCACCAAGGTCTAAGCTGATTGAGAAAGTGAATTAAATTGTGTGGATATTCCCAAACTCTGTGCATATTAGAACAGCAAAATCAAGCCAAAGTCACATCTCATTTGCCCTGGCTGTCTATTAGTTGGATACAATGTACTCTCTGGCATAAATACTGTATCCTGCAATGCTCAATACTTTATTTGGTTGAGTTAATACAAGCCACAGCTCTGTCAAAAAACATTAAAGTTAGACAAAACCATACAACACCCCGCTGTAACATTAGTGTTAGATTGATGCACACGTAATTATTCATACATTTCGTTCTATCTCTGCATCCTGAGCCATCACACTCACAGGTTAGTTAAATTATCCTTAGGTTGTGTCTTAGTAGGATCATTATTGCATAATAGAGTGCTCCTGCTAAATGCAACACTAAGAATGTAATGACGGGTTGTATTATGTTTGAACCATGTTTTAACAATTTGCATATTTAACAGCAACAGCTGTGGAATCTCCTGTCTTCATCTGGGCTCGCCTGAAGCATATGTCTCATGCGAAGGTAAAAATGGAGTCATGAAATAATACCTCATCCTCAGTTACTCACACAAGATCCCTTGGCATGCAGGGAAATGTAACAGTTGGAAGAGGTTTTTTTTATTACTTCCATTGCCTTTAGTTGTTTAGCCCCCAGTGAAGACAGCAAGGAAATGCTGCATCACTTTGGAGTTGGTGTAGAAAGATGTATTCTACACCAACTCTATTCTATACTTTTAATATTCTAAAAATACTATAATTCTACTAAATTCTATACTTTTTAATTTATATACGGATGATCTCGCTAGTACACTGGAAGTGTGTAAAACTGGATGTATGGTGGGCAATAGCTGTATTAATCATCTGATGTATGCAGATGATTTAATTGTTATGTCGCCATATAGTGCTGGACTACAGCAACTGCTTAGAGTCTGCTCAGACTATGGGCTACAGCATGACATCAAATTCAATGCTAAAAAGAGTGTTGTTATGATTGTCAGAACTATAGAGGACAGGAAGCTATGCTGTCCTCTTTTTACTTGGCAGGGCAAGACCTTAACGTGGTTAATAAAGTAAAATACTTGGGCCACATTATCAGGGACTAATTTTGTGATGATGATGATGATATACAGCGGCAGTGCCGTAAACTAAACGGACAAGCAAATATTCTGGCACGTAAATTTCATATGTGTTCTGAAGAAGTTAAAATATATCTTTTCAGAGCATACTGTACTCTACTGTATACAGCTCATCTATGGTGCAGCTACAGTAAACCACAGATAAACAAGATACAAGTGGCAATCAATGATGCATTTAGAATTTTGATGAAGCGTCCAAGATGGACCAGTGCTAGCCATCTGTGTGTGACCTGTAATGTTCCCACCTTCCACGCTGTGCTGAGGAAGTTTATGTACAGATTTATATGCCGATTAACTGAGTAAAATAATGCAATTTTAAATGCTATAATCAATCCTGCACTTAGGGATACCAGATTTTTGTCAAAACTATGGAATCACTGGAACACGCACCTGTACCTGTTTTAATCATTGAGCATTGCAATTGGTAAATTTGTATGTATGTGTGATTCTTTTGTGAAATTGTTGGGGATCAGGAATCTGGACCTTGAGTCTGTAAATAAAGAAATATATACTATAATGTATTTCCACACTAGTTGAGTCAGTGTTGTATCTGGGGGTGTTGTTACATCTGCGTTCTAAAAGATGTTAATCTCGGAGTTCAATTGTTGTTCAGTTAGGAGCTTTAATTCAGAGGTCTGGAACCAGGCCACATACGGGTTCCAAATAACTAGAGTAACAGCTGCTCCCCAAAAGAGGAATTGTGGGAAATTCAACAATCAATGTTGTGGTAACTAGTTTTCTAACTAATGAGCAAATGTCACTTTGTAGAATGACTACTTCTTTACTTTGGCTTTCTGCCATTTTGTGTTGGGCTGAGAGTCCCTCGCAATGAACTGACAGGCTTCAGTTAGTTTAAATGTAAGCCAATATGTCTAATGTTGCTCTTTATCTTAATAACAAAGAATATATGCCTATATAAATTATATGTTTACATGATTTTATTTTTCTTAAATTCCTTATGAATCACTTTTTGATGAGTTGTTAGGAGCCCAGCAGCAGTATTGTTTTTTTTAAAAGTATGTTTAGATGTAACCTAGCAAATTTTCTTGCTGTGCATTTTAAACATCAGATGGAATTATCCACTCATTTTGTTGATAGTGCTTGTGCAAAACACATGAATTATGCAACAGCACTCTGGTGGCCCTGGTGGGCCTTAATGAGATTTTTTGGAAAGATTGTGTTTACGGAATCATCTTGGGGCAAAAGGAGTCAGAAGAAAAGAGTGAAGGTTAGAGATGGGGGGGGGGGGTTAGGTATGCACTCTAAGTCTCTCAGTTCTTATTCAAGTCGTGTCAGGGACTAGGTGTAATTATGGTGCTACAGGAGCAGGGAACTAGGGCTGAAGCATGAGCCGCCTGGTATTATCCTCACTTATCCTGAGTGTCCTCTCAAAAACGCTGTACTAATGCTACTGTAGAGATGTACAAAAAACTATTTGGCTGATTTGCATGCCCGTGGAGGGAAACCTCAATAAGGGGTGACAATGGCATAACAGTATAGAGTTAGAAAATGGGAGGAAATATTTTAATTCCAGTTTCAAAGTTTTCTTTGAGTAGTATGCTTCTTTGAATTCAACACATTACATTGTTTTATGATTTTACCAGATCAAGTAACAATATTATCGGTATATTTGACAACCACCTTCCTTGATTGACTGAAAAGGCTGG
Organism: Etheostoma cragini; assembly: GCF_013103735.1. NCBI lineage: Eukaryota > Metazoa > Chordata > Actinopteri > Perciformes > Percidae > Etheostoma > Etheostoma cragini. The sequence continues at coordinate 5,995,769 of NC_048420.1, read as the reverse complement.
GAAGAAAAAACAAACCTCTGCTTTTAGTTGGGACCCTGAGGCCCTTGAAGTAGAGCATTTTACCACATTCTCTAAATATACAGCAGGGTACTATAAATAATATGTAACGTCATACAAAGTGCTCATAATTCCGTGCAAATTACAGTAATGAACTGGGAATTTACTGTAAATACTAACAGAGCATGTTCACAGTTTGACTTAAATCTCGAGCTAGCAATGCAGCCCTGTATGTTATCCGACTATTGCCCCATTTTCACATGCATTGCAACCCTAAAATTACCTAGACATTACCTGGAGGAGCTGTACAGTATGTGCAATCGTATATTTCCAAATCAATTGGACCCAACAACAAACAGACTTTACCTTGCCAGCTCCCTTGTATAATGTTTGAGCCCATGTGTGAATGGAGCAGGTCATTGTCCGGAGAATACACAGCGAGTGAGTGGGCGCATTTGTGACGTTTTGATCATGTGACTGGCGCCAAACTAGAAGAAAACTAACTTCCGAGGGTAAAGAAGAAGGGTCATTTGCTTTAAGATGCCGATGAAAACCGTCTAGCCGGTAAGACAACGAGATTCGGAACTTCGTCGGAAAGGGCCAACGCTGACAGACAAATTCAAGGAATGACAAGAGACTCTGTTGTTTATGAGAAAATTACAAACCGGTGACTTGACCGCAGTGTAATCCGCGTCTTGTCTTCCCTCAAGTACCCAGGTGCCACCTCTCCCCTAACCCAAACAGAGTTCTTCAAGTAACGGATAACACATCTAACACTGTCCGGATCTAATTTGTGGGACATTGTCATTCGTTAAAAATGTCTAATCACCCCACCACTACCTGCTTCTAGTCTGTTGAATGCCATCAACCTTCACCTATATCTATTCCATAGGTTAGGGGCGGGAGACCTTTCTACCTGCAAACACTGCAGTAACGAGTGCTGCAGGAATGTTTGGTCCTGATAAAGTGATTCACATATGCCTGCCAGAAACACACTTTTCTTTCTCACTTCATATTACATCAAAAGGCAGCTTGCCAACACTAGGTTGGGGCCCATATTGTTGCTAATTAAGCCCTGTTGCATTTATGCAATAGCTCCAGCAAGAAAGTAAACTGGCTGTAGCAGGGGAAGGAGTAGTTATATTCTAAAGCAAATAGTTGGGAGGGCTTGAATTATTATGAACTATAGCACTGCAGGGCGTCAGACAAGAAGCGCTGAATTTGTACTCGAGGCAGTGCCCATACTTCCTTGCAAAAGCCTGTTATGATATCTTACGGTATTGTGGTCCAAGTCCAAGATGTCATACCTGTCCTTACAAACATCTGTTTGGAGACTTTGGTTGTTTTTGGACATCAAACGTAAAGTAAATTTTAACAATTTGAAATGATCTAGATCCAAAAATAGCAGTTTAAACTTACATTGGTTTAAGCCATATGATGCATTGTAACTGATTACACTATTCATCAGCATAAATAAGATCCAACTACAGCAGTAAAATGCTTCTTGTATATTACCATGTCAGTAGTAATGATCCATTACTAAACTACAGAATATTCTAGCATATTAGGAATGGTTACAGGTTTGTGTGGTTACTTTACAACAGCATGGGGCTGGTTGTGCAGGATTCAATTAAGGTACCTTGATTAATCTGGTGTGGGTATTCCCACTTCCACATTGCGTGTCACTCAAATTACAGACTGCAGATGGAAGCCGCACTTGCCAGTTGTAAAGAAAGTTAATCACGGAAAAAGCAAAGGCTTTAAACTCCAAGGTTTTTGTCAATGGGATGTGTTTTTTGTGGGCGGCTGTGGCTCAGTGGTAGAGCGGTTGCCTGCCAATCGGAAGGTTGGTGGTTCGATCCCCGCCCCTGCAGTCATTGTCGTAGTGTCCTTGGGCAAGGCACTGAACCCCGAGTTGCCTCCGGTGCTGCGCATCGGAGTGTGAATGTGTGTGAATGTTTACCTGATGAGCAGGTGGCACCTTGTATGGCAGCCCCGGCCACAGTGTATGAATGTGTGTGAATGGTGAATGTTTCCTGTAGATGTAAAAGCGCTTTGAGCAGTTGTTAAGACTGGAAAAGCGCTATATAAATACAGCACATTTACATTTTTTTGGAAACAGCTTCCAGCAATATAGCACATAACTCTAGTGTGCCATGACAGTGTGCTTTTGACAAGTTCAGAGCTGGAAGGCAGTAGAAGGTGCAAAACATTGTCCATTTGACACCAAAATGGCGGTTTGCTAATGGGTTGCAAGTGATACTCACTCATCCGTCTCTCCGTCCACTAAAAGCTAGTCCCAACATTGTCCACGTAACGTTTATCAGTTCATGGAAACAGCAACATTTTAATTACATTTTCTATAGTATTGTATTTTCCGTTTGTCAGATCAACGTACCATTAGAATTTGGGATTTTTATTTTCTCTTTATAGACTGTGGGACATGAAAATCAAAACCTTAAAATCTTTATACAGTCATTTGAATTGAAGCCTCCAAGTCATTAAAATATGTTACTTTTACCGTGTTTACTGCAACAAAAAAAGCTAAACACGCTTGTTTGCTTATTTAGCTAGCCTATCTTTGCTAGTGGATTTGGGTTTGTTTTTAATTTACTTCTGGTGCTCATAGCCCCACCTGCAAGTGTTCATTCAGTAGTGATAATTAGTGGCAAATCACCTCATTTCAAACCAACATCTTTTACAGCTTATGTGTAGGTTGAAACATCTACACCAGACTGCAATGATAAATAGATTTTTTTTAAATTCTGACATTGAAATGTTAGAAACGTACCAAAATAAACCACCATTAGTGTGGCATGTCTGCTTCTGAGATGGGGCATCAGTGGGATCCAATCTAAAGTAATTTACATGTAGATATGCAGCTCTGTGCTCTGTTGATGCCTGAGTCCTTGCTTTTCTTCTACCTAGGTGAAATAACGAAAAGTCTATTTCACCTATCACTCTGAGCTAATAGCACTGGGATTGTGGGCCATCTCAGACGTCCACACACAAATGCTAGGTGGCATTCTATCAATGCAAAGATTTTCATTGACTTATCAGGCCTTGGTTGGTTTTCTCATTACAGCAATATTACGCAAAGGCTCTTTCCTCAAATCCTCCTTGATCGTGTTCGGTTTTATTCATGTTTGTTCATTTATTCATCCCTTTCACTGGCATTGTTAAACAATGTTGCGTAGAGGTTTGTGTTTTCCTTCAAGCAAACATTCATTTTATCTTTTGAGTAAAAATGTCATCTTATCTCTGCCTGTTTAGCTCCTGGATTCATTTCTGGATCTTAAGTGTGATAAATAAGTCATTCTTAAATTGAATAGTTGTTTTTCATAGAAATGTTTACTACTTTACATTTTGCTCTTGATTGGTCAGTGTCAGATAAAAGCAGTGATGTGTGGAAACATTGTTTTCTTTGTCAGAAAGAGGCTCATTGTGAGCCTGTGGGTTCATGTGAATGTGCACCTGCATGGAAAGTCATGTGATGAAGCCTCTCATGTTGCAGGGGACTCATTAATATCACCTCTTGGCATTGTTATTGGAGATTAATAGATAGGGTCAGCATCACCTACCATAAGTCAAGCTCATTATGCTTCCTTTTTGCACTATGTTGTGCAGCCGTGTCCACTAATGTATCCTCTATTTGACAGTATTTCCTATTGACGGGCACCAGGAATTCTGTTTGTTATGAAACTGAAGCCATGGGAAATATGTACTTTATACTGCAAATAGCATCGTCAATGTGTGGATATTTATGTGTTTGCTTGCTTGTTTTTATGTTGTGGTTTTATTGAAGGTAAGTGGGAAAAGTGACATAACCAGCACTGTTGTACTATGAGTGCACTCAAGGTTCTTCAGGGAGTCCAGCTAGGGGACAGGAGTGAGAACATGGCTGCAATTTTAATTTTAACCATGTTAAGAGCCTCTGAATCACGGCACCTAGGCTTACTGTATACACTAACTCACACCAGGGCTTTTCCGGCCTCACAATGTGCTGAAGGTGTTTCCTCAACTGTGACCCACTGAGCCTTCATTTTATTACTTTAATAGGAAAATAAATTGAAGCATGTGCTAAGTCTTAACTAGATGTAGAAAGCAATAGCTGTGATTTAAATGATCTTACAGCTCTTGGAGGTATAAGATAAGCAATTGGAAGAAAAATGCAGTCATTAGGTGTGCTCTGGTTACAATATGAACAATGAACAGTACAAATTTTCTAACCACCTTATACATATCTTTTATGCCTCCGCAATGGTTACAGCCTTGGCTGAAGGCATTATGTTTTAGGGTTGTCTGTCTTTCTGTCACATTCTTGTGAACGTAAAATCTCCGCATGCCTTTCTCGGTGTCAAGGATGAATTGATTTGATTTTGGTGGTCACAAAAAGCAAGACTTCTGGGCATTTCAGTGCTTTACTCAAAACAGT
>NC_048420.1:5979106-5991237 GCF_013103735.1 Etheostoma cragini | reverse complement strand
TATATATATATATATATATATACCAGCCACGGTAGTGATAAAGTCCCATGACATTATTTTACAGGCTCAGTGAAGATCAAAATAGGAAAAATACATTCCTTCATTCCAGCAAAGGTGGTTATGGTAAAGACATGGCGAAGAAAAAAAATTAATTTGATATCTTTCATTTTGGCAAAAAAAAAAAATCTACAATCAAAATCTGAACTACATTCCCAAGTGGTACTCTGGCCTCGCCAACTGCTCTTGCTATGAGCAATGTAAGCATGACGAGCAGCGGCCTGGAAGCAGATGAAGGACTGCGTCACCATCATCTTCTCTGTTGATGACATAGGGGGAGAAACATCAATGCCTTAGCTCGCTATTGTGCTGTTTACATACTGTAGAATTCAGTGGGATTATAGCACAATTTAATTTCATTTATGTATAATATGCAGTCTACTTTATTTCAGGTACCACTGGACTTTATTTGTATCACAACAGTAACTTCTGTAAATTCTTGAGAACCTACTTTAGAGTTAAGGTTTACTTACTAGCTTTTTTGGACTCTTTCAGCCATATTCCAGGACCTTCTTCAGGAAAGTGGTGGTTGTATTTGGGGGAAAGTGGTAGCCCCTGTCTTTGTTTTAAAAGGGTCTTTTGTGTCAGACGTGACAGCCCTTCTAGATCGGTCTCTAGCCGTCCACTGACTTCTGGTCCATGGTAATGGTCTGCCGTTCGCAGGCGGCTGATGTTTTTCTTGTTCCGGTTGTTTCTTCAGTATCTTGTCCAGGGCTCTTTGCCGATTCTCTGATGTTGTGTTCACAACAACTGCTGCATGTGAGTATGCAAGCAGTGAGCTAATGGTCAGATGTGGTCAAAAGCTTGGAAAAACATCAAATATAAGTGAACATTGAGTAAATAATTTTTGGTCCAGAGATCTAGAATGAACCTCCATGCTCAACTAACTTGAATGTCTGTTTCACCGCAAAGTGATAAGGAAAGATGTGGAGAAAGGAAGTGAGAAAAGCACTTGCAGAAATCTACTGCTGATCTGATAATGGACCAAACTCCAAGGTGTATTCTCTCTCTCTCTCTCAGTCACTCACTCACTCACTTACTCACTCACTCACTTACTCACTCACTCACTCACTCACTCACTCACTCACTCTCTCACATTCACTCTCTCTCTCTCTTTCTTTTTCACACACACACACACACACACAGATTACATTACACATAGGTACAGTCCAGTTTTCTCTGTAGTTTAAAGCTACCCTACCACTAACAGCGGACACTATGTGATGTTGAGATCCTTGGTCCCTGTGGTGTCCTTACTAGTGCTGGGCGCTAGGACCAACAATCTGTATCACTGGCAGATTCTGACATCTGTGTGTATGTGAGAGGCCTGTGCGTATGTGAGAGGCCTGTGCGTAGTGATTACTAACAAAACAGTGAATCAGTGTAAATTGTTATTTCCCTCTGGGAATCAATAAACAGTATAAATAAAGGGGTACATAGAAGATACTATTTTCGTTTTTCAATATCATCACGTTTACTAAAATTGATTACTAAAAGGGTTTGCTTGGCTCCACAACATTATACAATAACGTTATGAAGGATAATGCATGAAACAGTTACAGAATTTAAACTATTTTTTTTGTGCAAAGCAGTAAATAAACTTAAATCTAATGAACACTCATACAAACAACTTTAACATTGTTTTGAAAACATCATAGTTGTAAGATAGTTGTATGTCGGGTAAGTTAAGTTGTGGGCAAGGCAAGACAAGGCAGCTTTATTTGTATAGCACATTTCAGTGCTTTACTCAAAACAGTTAAAAAATTAAAACAGATAAAACACAAGAATAAACAGTAAAAAATAAAAACAAACTGATAAAACACAAGAATAAAAGTTACAGTGCAGTATAAGAAATTAAACATTAAAGAAATTAACAACCATTTAAAGAAAGGCAATATCAAAAAGAAAGGTCTTCAAGCCTTGATTTAAAAGAACTGAGAGTAGCAGCGGCTCTGCAGGTTTCTGGGAGTTTATTCCAGATACGAGGAGCATAGAAACTGAACGCTGCTTCCCCCTGTTTAGTTCTGACTCTGGGGCCAAAAAGCAGACCTGTCCCAGATGACCTGAGAGGTCTGGGGGGGTCATAGTGTACTAGAAGTTTAGAAATGTATTTTGGCCCTAAACCGTTAAGTGATTTAAAAACTAGTACTTTGAAATCAATTATCTGAGGCACAGGAAGCCAGTGTAAAGACTTCAGAACTGGAGTGATGTGACCCAGTCTATTGGTCTTAGTGAGGACCCGAGCAGCAGCGTTCTGAATCAGCTGCAGCTGTCTGATTGATTTTTTAGGGAGACCTGTAAAGACACCGTTACAGTAGTCAAGTCTACTGAAGATGAAAGCATGGACAAGTTTTTCCAAATCCTGCTGACACATAAGTCCTTTAACCCTTGATATATTCTTAAGGTGATAATAGGCCGACTTTGTAATTGTCTTAATGTGGCTGTTTAAATTCAGGTCTGAGTCCATGACTACACCAAGATTTCTGGCTTTGTCTGTTGTTTTTAACATTGTTGTTTGAAGCTGAGCGCAGACTTTTAATCGTTCCTCTTTTGCTCCAAAAACAACCACCTCAGTTTTTCCTTCATTTAATTTCAGAAAGTTCTGGCACTTTCAACCGTTAATTTTTTCAATGCAAGATCAAGTATTACCAAGACTGAAATTTCGCCACTATCTGTATTAAGTTGGATGTCATTGAAGACTTTGACAAGAGCCGTCTCAGTGTTGTGGTGTGGTCGGAAACCCCACTAAAAGGTATCAAAACTGGTGTTTAGTGACAAGTTGTTGAAAAATTGCTTTTTCAAAGATTTTAGGTTTGATTTCGGCCCATAGTTGCTCAACTTGTAGGTTGTTCTTTTTTAAGAGTGGCTTGATTACTGCCGTTTTCAGGGCCTGCGGAGAAATACCTGAAAGAAGAGACGTGTTCACATCTGTAGAAGATTAGAAGCCAAGCAATTTGAAACATTTTTGAAAACATCCGTTGGTAGAATATCAAGGCAACAGGAAGAGGTTTTCAGATATTGTACAATGTCCTCCAGTTTTTTATGGCTGATTGTATGAAATTATATCATATTGGAACCCGTTTTGCTTAGACACTGTGACAACACATATCCTGTACTTAATAGGGAGCAACTGACTGTTTGTCTAATCTTCTGAGATTGGACGACTGAACGTAGCTCCGCTGTCAGCCTTCTTTGATGTTTGAGTAATGTTAGTTTTTCGGACGTATTTCAGCGAGGCAAGACATTTTAAATCCGTTGTTTTATTCCTTACTGTGAATCCGTTAATCTCCCATCTTTAATGGTCTTTAGTGGCGCCGTAGGTGAATTGTTACTTTGCTCATAATGTGGCTCCGCTACATGCTTGAAGTGACATGTCTTTAACGTTAGCACGGCTGAGTAACTTTAATGCAACCAAGTAATGTTAGAGCGACGAGTAACAATATGAGAATACGTTGTTCTGGTGTATCTGGTCTTTCTTCATCCTCTACCTTTCTTCTCTGTTGTTTAATGTGCAGTACCAACCGGAACCTCTCCCAGCTTAACAAACTGTTATGCTACCTGGTTAGCTAGCAGATTTAATTTTACCCAGCATGCCGTCTGGCGGTATAAATTTGGAAATGTAAACTTATAAGTGTTAGAAATTGTTGTGTGCTATGGTGTGATATCCTGTTAAAGAGAGTTTGTCGGAGGTTATTAATTGTTGTGTTATGAAGTTATCACCATGAGTGAGAAGGGTACACAGTTAACAGGGCTCCTGTTCTCAATTCACTCTGGGATTACTTCGGCTGCAGCGCTCTCTTTGGAAATTCATCGGTATTGCTGTATATGAAATTCATATCCTATGGGAAATAAACACTGGTATACGGTATAGACCGGCACCACCCAGCACTAGTCCTTACTGTATTGTGGTTGCCCTGTTCCCTGCAATGTAAAGAATTGGAAGAATGGGAAGTTTCCACATACCTGTCAAGGTAGTACTGGAGTGATTGATTTCTTTAGCCTTAATAGTGAAATCAGACCAACATTTCCACACCTTTGTGCCTTCATCAGATTCAAATTAAGCAAGCTCGCTATGTCACCATCTCTTTAAGAGGGCAGGATTGTTTCTATACCCCAGAACTCCAATGATGCTGCAGAGTCATGGTTAACCTATGCATTATGCGTGCATCTTAATAAGTCTTTAAGTTTTCCAGACCAAAGAGACATATTTGCAGAAAGACGTGTGCTGCTGCAGTTTATGAAGGATTATATGTTGTGTTTTTACCAGTACGCAGATGCGTACATTATTTTGTGTCTGATAGCCTGGAACATTATAGGCACAGCTGAATTAACTTATAGGTTGATGAGACAGCCAGGAGACAGTGTTGGGTGGGTTTCTAACGTCAGACCACAGTCTGTGCCTCAGCAAGAACATTGCTGGAATATGTGTAGAGAATCCTTTTTCAATTCCAATTTTTTTTTTTACGTAGTTATGAAGTTGGTGATTGAAATGTTAATGTAACCAATAGGAAGTCAAGGTTACTGATTTAGCACATAGGTCTTTAGCGTGTGTACAGCAAAAATACAAATATACTGTAAATAAATAGAATAATGGCAAAAAATAAAATGTCCTTGAAAGCACACTGGAGGAGCTAAGTCTGCTTCAAGCATTTGATATGTAACTGAAGAAACCAAATAAGTGAATTTTCCTGGAAGGTTACTCTTTTCCTTTAAGGACCCCATAGCCCTTAATGTGATTGAAGAAAGAAAAATCTGATTGGGAATAAGTGTTGAAAAGCAAAGTGACAAGTCCTTTTTGCAAGCTATCCCTACCAGTACTTTGCTTCAGGGTATGTGAAACTCTACACAGATTACCTCAGAACATTTCATAATTTTACCCCAGGTTTTGCATCTACCTGAATAGTATCCATTCTCCCATAATGCATCTATATGCCAGGTTCAAAAGAGGGTACATTGACTGCAATGTAGTTCCAATGAACTGAATGAAGCAGCAGCTATCACAGCACTGAAATACCACCAGAGGGATCCCAGACGCTTGTGAACAAAACAGGACAAGTTAGCAATATGTCATCATCATCTCCAACAGTCACAATGCAACTCGTGCTATGTTGAGAATCACATCACGAGGGTGCTAATGATGATGGCGATCACAGCCCATAACCAGAGGCAAGTGCAGCTATTCTTAGAAGCAGTACGTTTTATTTAGAAGGAGAGGAGTGTGCTGGCAGCGTCGAGCCGCCTGTTCTTCTTTCTCAGTTCATTAATTTGTTCATTTATTCAGTGGACTACTCCTAATCTCATTCCCGTGTCATTCATTCATCATACTGGGTGCGTTTCCTCCCTCAGTTACTCATCGTGTCCATGTGTCTCTCCCTGGTTGAACAGCAGTCCCAGATCGCAGTCGATGAAACAATCTTCATTAATCTGCACAAGGGCGGAGCCAGGCGTTGTAAATATTCAGTGCTCTGGCTAAGGGCAGGGGGCAGAGCAGACACATCTGTCTGGATTGTTATGGCAGCTATATGCACTCATACAAGCCATTTGATATAAGTAATGCCTAAAATTCAGTACATCATTTAAGAAAAACTTAAAACAAGGAATAGTCATATTCCTTGTTTTAAGTCGAACTACTATCCTGAAAAGTCGACCTACTAAAAGTTTTAGTAGAGTTCCCAGATTGAATGGCATTATTTCCCCAGTAATAGAACTTTTGCTCTCTGTGCAGTCAAAGCCTGAAACTGCCATTTTACTGGATGGCTCACTAGCCTGCAGTAACAACAGATTGTGGAAGATGCTATGCGATTTGTTAATTTTGCCAACACACTTCAGTAGCAAGCAAACAATGTACTGCTTGGTTATCCCTTTACCTTCCGCAAAAGATGCAGCATTCAGTATTTATTTTGGTCTCTCATCTTTGCGAAATGATGAACTTGATCTTTGTACCAAAATACAAAAATAGGGTTTTCACACTAAGTGGTGATCTATGTGTGGAAGCATTGTCAAGACTTTCTATTTAAAGATATTTTCTCAGTGCTTTTTATTCCAGCGTTATTACAATTTGCACTCTGTCTGACATCTGAGAACCTGCACTATCCAAGCAACTTGTTTGTGTCTACCCATTAGTTGTATGAGACCTTGAAGGGTTCTTTAAGGGGTCACCACTTGCATTTAAATTAAGCAAAGACGGAAGCAATCAGAAGCAATATTAGCATTTATTTGGCGTCGTGTTTCAGTCCGCCTGACGAATGTAGGTTAATATTTAACCAACTCGTTGGAGAAACATCTGGCTCTTTAGCTGCTAAATGCTAACTTTGTATGTCGTCTGTTTATTGCAATGCCAACTAGTTTGGACTACATTGGGCTTTTAGAGTTTTTTTTGTTGCTGAAAACACCTGCCTACTGTGTGAGAAAATGATGCTGATGACAGGGGTAATACTCAACCAAAACTTGCAGGCTGTAAAAAACAAAAAAAACAATGACTTATAATTATCTGTGACACGTTCATGTACACACAGTTATTTGATTCATTGTTGATCTAAAAATATTGATTAAAGCAGTTAGAGCTGTAAAATTGAAACTAACTCAAGACTCAATGCACTCTGTTCCCACACATTTAAATTTCTTTATCTAAGTACTTCAGTTACAATGTTTCAGGAGAAGCGTAAAGAATGGGATCACTTTAATGGGCTCCTGTGGTACTTTCATGGTACATTTTCTTTGTCTTAAGGGCTCGTTTAGCGCCCCAAATTTCAAAGTATTTCCGTTTTGAAAAATCGAAACCTGTAAGCTGGGAGGACTGTTCGGAATTTGGTGGGCAGTGTTTTGTTTATAAAATGTTGGAGTGTATCTTTAACTTTGTGTTGTAGATTGAATTGAGTCTTATGATGATTGCATAATTTAGAGTCTCCTGATGTTACAGGATATTTGATTTTTTTCTAAGTTTTTGAACTTGTGGTCTGAGAAAATCACTAGACTAAACTCTTTGCTGCTCTTTGCCGCTACTTGGTCTTAATGTAAGGTGACCAGATTTCTCAGACAAAATCCGGGGACATTTTCAGCTCAGAAGCATATTTGCCTCCAAAACAAGTAATATTTACTTTTGTAAAACTTAAAACGGGGACACTAGAGCTGTTCTCCCAAGGTCTGATCCAAGACCCACCCCTGCTGCTACTTCCTACTCACTACACCTCAGAGGGGAATGTTTCAAGATAGAAAGTCCTAATATTTCAAGATAGAAAGTCCTAATATTTCAAGATAAAAAGTCTTAATATTTCAAGATAAAAAGTCCTAATATTTCAAGATAGATAGTCTTAATATTTCAAATAGAAAGTCCTAATAGTCCTAATATTTCAAGACAGAAAGTCTTAATATTTCAAGATAGAAAGTCTCAATATTTCATAATGTTTACTGAACTACTGACAGCTTTTGCTTTATTGCTCAAGGCTTGTTTCTACAACAACTTCTTGAGAATCAGATAAAATAAAAACTATTGAGGACATATATTCCTTTGACATTGATGCAGTAATAAACGAGATCGCTCCAGTCGGCAGCAGAGAAACAAGCTGCAATGTGAGTTAATGGGATAATTGTCCAGCTTGTATTTACGTTCATAAAAGTTCTTGTTTTACTGCTAACAGACTCAGATTTATATTCTAAGTGTCTGACAACATTATAGAAAGGATTTCTAAGGAGGTCGACCTTTCTGTTAAAGATTAAGATCCTTTAAAACATAAAAGTCCGCAAAATTGCGTTCGCTAAACGACCAGACTCCATGTAAATAATCAGTGATTTTAGCATTGTAAAACATGGCTTCTAAAACCTCTCTGAGCAGCAACGGCTCTGGCTGCCTTGAGCCTGTGTGTGTTGGGTGTGCGACCATCGGCTACATTTTGTCAGTATTTTCTTTCTTTCATTCCAATTTCGGTCAGTCACATTGAAAACCGGGGACATTTCCGGGGACAGATCCAGCCGGGGACAGGTTGCCAAAATCGGGGACTGTCCCCGAAACCGGGGACGTCTGGTCACCCTCTCTTAATGTAGAAACAGCATAGCATCGATGTGAACGTAATCGTCTTCCACACAACTTTAAGCTGCAGTTGTTTCAAGCACTAATTGCTGCAAAAGGCTCGCACAGGGTAAGGAGATGCTGCAGGGCAATTGGACTGCATACCTGTTAGTGTTGTAGTTTTTCTACAAGCATATGTTTTGCCATTGAATCTGGTAGACAAAGATCCCAACGGTAAATTATTGTATTGTCATCTCTAACTGTGTTTAAATTGAGCAATAACAAATAGAATGTACTGTAAAACTACTGGTATACAATCTAATCTAAACTACACAGATATACTTTGTAATCAAAGCTTGTGAAACTTATGTAGAACAGTACCTGTACTTGAGATGCTTTTATTTATGCTGTATGTGCTAGTATCATGAGTACTAGAAGGGCCAGTTGTGTCAGTCCTGGCAACACAGTGGCTTTTGAATGAACCCAAACACCCAGACAATTTGCTGAGCCAAGCCAAGGGGCACAGAGAGACACAGAACATCTTAAACAATCCTTAAGACCAAATGACAAATGTGATCTGGGCTTAGCTGTCAGCCCTCAGCAGAGTTAGCAGCCATGCTGTCAAAGAGTTGTATCTTCCTCCTGTGCTTGTCTGTTATGTTAGTCTGCATGTCCTGGTGTAATGCTGCATGGGCAGGGGCATCCATGCAGACCTTTATATGCATTGCCAGTTAGACTTCTTTCTACACTACACTGAAGACAGGGCAGTGGATTGGAATGATAGGGAAATAAAAAAAGCCAGTCCAATCCACGCAATAGATATGTAGGAAGTGCCCCCACTAATTACTCCCACGCAAACCTTATTTGATTGACATACAGAAAGGAAAATCAGCTAAACTGAACTTACGGGTGTATGAATAAAGTGGACACCGCTATATCCATTTTTTTTAAGGGGTTTTAGCCCGAGGGGCTGTGGAACCCTATTGTTTTTCTAAGAATCTTCCTCCTCCATTATTATTCTTCTTCGTGTAAAACTCACACTACAGCCTAATCCATACATGGTTGGGGGTGCCATTTTTAGGACCGGTCCAAAAGGACTTTAGGCGCAACAATTGGGGGCTCTATGAGTTTGACATTTAAAAACCATATATCACCACTGGTTCCTGAATCTCGTGATATAGTCCACGCCCATTTCTTTTTATGCCTGAAAAAGCGCAATTTGTAGAAAACCAACAAACTCCTACTAAACTGTGCACAAAACTTAGGACATAGTATCTCAAGACAAACCCTGACAAAATTTATTTTTTTCAAAATGTATATATTTGTCTTTATGGTCCTACGACCTTTTTACATCCAAGTGAATTGAGTGCAACGTAAATATTTCAAAAGCCCAGTTTTTCCTGAGAAGAAATTATGTTTTACAAGCTTTTATAGAAAATGACACCAGACGGACCAGCGATTGTCCAAAAATCCTTTAGGGCTCTGGGACATTTGCAACGGCATTGTACCACCGACTTTGCAGCTCACACCTCTCGATATTACAAGACGTTTGCCTCCCCACGTTACACTTTGAGTTGCACTTACGCGCACTCTGCCGGTTCGATGATGTCGTCTTGCGTCGGGATGACTGCCGCAATGAGGCTTGTATGTATGTACGTACCTATGCATGTTTGTATGTATATATATATGTGTGTGTAATATATAAAATGTCTTAAATGTTTTTTAAACCGTTAACACAATACAATTCCGATTAATCATAAAAGCAGAAAAAAGCAAGACAAAAAGTGTGTTACAAAGGAACAGTGTGGTTATGTTACAGTAGATGTTCTTCTTTTTACTACCAGCTGTCCTCTGGTTATTTCCTCCCACATCATGTAATTTGGTTCTGTACCTTTGTCCTTGTAGTGGTTTTCAGATGTGAAGCACATCTGAAGTACTGATTGTAATTATTTAGCAGGCTACAGATTCTGCATGACTAGAATATATTAGCTGTCAAGTAGCTTTGCTTTACATTCAGTTTTTAGTAATGCCATTGCTATGAACCAATAGCTTGAAGTGAGGTTGGACACTGGCCGGTTTCGATGGGAATTACACACGACCAGGATCCCTAACAACCGGGGATGGGCAAACTGTGTCATTGGTTTGAAATGGGGAGCGCACAGTTGACACAGGTTGCAGCACACTTTGAAAAAAACAACAACATTGATTTTGTTTCATGCGAACATATGGTAATAAGATGATTTGCAGCGCATGCATGAATGCCATGATGACATTAGTGATAAAATCAGAGGATCAACAAAGGCATTAGAATTCATCCTCTGGGTAATTGGAAATGTGGTACCAATTCATGCAGTAGATGTTGAGAAACTTTGACCTGTTGGTGGCGCTAGATGAGTCATTAGGATTCACCTCTGTGGACCAAGAATGTCTGTACAGAATCAATCCTTTACCTGTAGAGATATTTCTTTCTAGACCAAAGAGGTGGACCGACCGACCAACCCTCCAACATTGCCATCCTTAGGGCCATGCTAGCTAGCGTGGCTAAAAACAGAATAGCTTCCATGCAGTACATAAATAAGTTTCCATTACCTCATCCTGAAATCTGCAAATTCCGCCCAAACCTCCTGCTCCGTTGTGGAAATTACCACATTTACAGGCAGGGGGTTCAACTTGCCAGTGAAACTTTGTTGTTGTTTTTCCCCAAAAACCTCAATCCTGACACTAAGGAACTGTTAGGTATGTATGGAATGGACCACTGGATGAAAATAGGGGAGGGTCATGTCTTTCTTATTCTTTGTTGAGGGAAGGGTCACCAAACATTTTTAGTCTGGGGGGGTGGAGACACATACGCAGAGTTTGCTGGAGGGCAGGGGGAGTCCTGCCGGGGGGGCTGAAACAGATAATTGCAGTGTTTGAAAAAAGAAGTGGAATAATTACGTCTGGTATGACTAGATATTTTATAAATATTTTAAATAACACAAAACAACTAAATGTTGGTAGGTAATACATCTGATTTCAGATACTGCTAAAGTAAAAAAAACAAGAATTACATGGCTGGCATTGTCAGGTTTCCTAAATGCCATGTATATACATTTGATGTCAGCTTACTTATCGATTGCGATTTTGTGTTGATTTGGACTTTATAACCATAAGTTTTATTCCACTTTGTTTAAACGGCGGTGTGGAGAGGCCTTGTTCACCTGTCTGGAGCTGGCTGGTGAGGGTGACGGGCGTAGAGATACAGCGGGACCCTTTTTGTGGATCTACTGATTGCTGTGGATTACTTTTTTGTCATTGGATTTTCTTAATGTGTCTTAATTGCGCTTTGTTTCTACGTTTGGAGACAAATCTCAACAGTAGGTCGAACACTGATTGGTCACTGTTACATGTTAGTTGTATTGTTTAGTTGTAAGTGCCGGGTCCTTCCGCCACCGTCTGTCTATTGCGATCCAAGACAGCCATGGTGCAGTTGGATTTCAGAAGGGCAAAATGTAAATTGTTACAATGTAATTTGCTAAAATTGAAATTGAATCTGCTTTAAAATAAACATATGTTTATTTAGCATGTTTGTTTTGTCCATATATGCTCGTGCTGTGTTCCCCTTCTACAGACATGTAACTCAAGAAAGTCTGTGTTATTTTGCTGTCTCCTGTATATCAATATTCACATCCTACAGCTTGTGTTTGACCCGGCTGAGTTCAAAAGGCTATTTGGAGTTACAACTACTGTTAAGTAATGTTTTGTTTTTTGACTATCTTCCAGAAAACCTCCGTCTGGCAACTTTTAAGAGCTGTGTTTCTGTGTCTCCATGCAGACTCTCAAAATACATCAGCCTCTGTTTATTATTACAGAAATCCATAAATCATTCAGTGTATTTTGGTAACTTGGTGCCCTCGTTGGCTATTTTTAAAAGTCTGAGCTATTTCAGAGCCAGCACTTACAAAGCTTAAAATTTAATTATTCAAGGGAAGGAGGGATGAGCGGTGGGGAAAATGGATTGAAGAAATAACTTCTTTTTATGCACCACTTCTTTTCCATGATATTGATGGGTACCTCTCTCTCTCTCTCT
>NC_048420.1:5969442-5979096 GCF_013103735.1 Etheostoma cragini | reverse complement strand
TCTCTCTCTCTCTCTCTCTCTCTCTAGAGTTTTTGTAGATTTTCAAGTTTGCCTTTTGTATTTTTAAATTTAATTTTTGTAAATGATGCTTCACTTTAAGTCAAAGTTGAATCAATTTGTCTTTCTTTAACAGTGGAAATTGAACTTTTTTAACAACAAAATACTGCAGACCTGTACCGGTGATGTATTAATGACAACCCTGTAATGCAGTCAAGGTTAGGCCCCTTTCCTCATTAGACAAGCCAGCATCTGCATATTATTATTATACTCAGAGGAATTATTGTCTATATCAAATTTTCAACAACCAAAAAAACGGAAGTGTTTTGGATGATGGTACTTCAAGAACAGGTTGTGCCTGATGCTATTATCTGGGTCCTCATCAGTGACATAGCCTCTCCTCTAGCTATTAGTTATATCCAACACAGGCTAACCTGCTCTATGTAATTAGACCTTGGCTGAGAGGCACACAGGTCTCTCTCAAGCCTTCTGTATAATTGCATCTGATATTCACTCCTTAACAAGATTTAGCTAACCTTCTATTGACATTTAGACAATAAAGTCTCCTCCCTTCTCAAAATTCTCTTTGGAGGACGGGTGCAGCAGAGCTCAGCCCGCCTGTTAAACCCCCTCAGCCTGTCTTTGCCGCAATATCAATGAACCTTTTGCATTTATTCAGCAGCCATATTATCAATGTCACAAATAATTGAAAGAAGTAGGTCTTTGATGGTTTTCCAGGACACCATATCGTAGTTTGTACAGTAATAGCATTCAGTCTGCCACTTCTTTTGATCACTTTGATAGAAAAATAAAATGAGAAGACAGAATTGTAATGGTTTGATTGTCATCATCCACGTCTCTTCAAGAGCAGCCGGTCACGACCATGTTACACCAACCCTGTCTCCTAAATAGTACATTCATATACTGTATGTAAAACTAATTTACAACAACAAATACATTAGAAAAAGAGTAATACCGCCTAAATTACGTTTCTGTCAAAATGTAAGAATTTACAAATCTGCAATGTTGCTAAATGTTCATAATAACAAGTATCACAATATACAGTACTGTAGCACGTTTTCTGGTTATTCAATAAATAAATAGTCATTATGAAATAACCATGTGGAAAAGCCATGTGTGAAACCTCCTTTGTTAAATACTCAACAAATAGCACTGAGCATTTATTTTATTAAGAGATTTAGGGCAATATAAACATGACATGCAAGGATCGGAGCGTAAAGCAGCCTCCAAATGACGTAAACAGTTCAACATTGCAAAAAGATAATAAACGATAAAGAAAAATATATACTAAAGACATGGTTGTATTGTTTTGATGTTATACTGTAAATCGTCATATGGCCCATTCTTAATTAACAGCCCCGGGTAAGTTACTGCATAATGGACCCTGTGTGCACTATAAGCTTTACAAAAGCCACATTTATTGCAGGGCTGTTGTATTAGATTGCATTACATTGTACAGTTGTTCAGCAATAGCCGTAACAAGCTGCCATTTGCTACAACGCTAAGTTGTTCCATGCACACATGGAAATCAAATTGCCAGATGTTTAGTGACATTATCTCATGAGTTATTCAGACTTCTGTGTTTGTGCAAGCAGAAGACCGTGTGAAGGGACTTTTTATAGTAGTATTGTTTGCATTTAAAGACGTGAGGGTCACCACACTACTTTTAAATGTTAGGATTAACCTTGGGATTTATTCATGATTATTTCATCATTCAGCCTGAGCCGAGGACATCATATGGAAGTCTTGGCTCCAGGTTGGCGGCTGTTCACATTTAAATGTACTAAGTTAACCCACATATCTGACAATTCTTTCATTTTATTTCCGAAAACGTTTTGACCTTTTTTTAAGGACCATTTAGTTTCAACCAAAAAACTTGCTACAAGTTACAGACATCGGTTTTATCTATGATCTGAATGTATCCGAGTGTTATACATGAGGCTGATGACTGCTGTGTGGCTTAGTCTGAAACTCTCATTAACCCAGAGACTTTTACTACCCCCCTGGCTGTCTCTTGATGACCTGTGTGATGGCTTTTAGAGCTATTTCACTTCAGTCATCTACCATAGAGATAATTGATAGCCCCCAGTATTCATTATTTTTTTTTACCCTATTACATTCTCTAACTATGTGTATTAACCAGTTAATGTA
Organism: Etheostoma cragini; assembly: GCF_013103735.1. NCBI lineage: Eukaryota > Metazoa > Chordata > Actinopteri > Perciformes > Percidae > Etheostoma > Etheostoma cragini. Next base: position 5,976,927 of record NC_048420.1, on the reverse strand, counting down.
ATATCTTACAATATTATCATATGATTGTCTGTTTGAACGTGAACGTGAACCTCTGTAGTTTTTAGATTTGGTCACGGCAGAATCTGGTGTAGAGGAAGTAATACGCTTTCAACAGCCAAGCTAAGCGGGTAGCTTTGGATATACACAAACAGTTATGATTTCATAGAAGTGCAGCACAAACACAACATCACATTGAGCACTTGGCACTACAGTTGGGTAAAGAAATAAATTATTTTACCGCTCCTTACAAATCAAATATAAGTTGCTCAGCACTTTTTCTACCCTTTCCTTTTTGATCAAAAAAATAGCAATCATAACAGTTCATAAAAAATATATATATCACCAACTGTAGCACGAACTGGGCTACATTTAGAGGAGAATATATGATTTATGCAAGTGAAAGATTGTAGGGATTGAGCTGACAGTGCTAATGAAGGAACAGTGATATAAAATGTGGAGATGGTGGAGGATGAGGGTGATTGATGGTGGACGGGTTGGAGTGGTGATGCAGTTCAGGTTGATTTAATTTAGACACTAGAAACTTGGATTGCTTAACATAGGCTAATTTTCTTTGGCCTTCAAGTAGTTAGAGAGATTTCACATTATTTCTCCGTTAATCATGTCGAGTAAACCCCTACCAGCTGGATTGAGTTGACCACTGATTTGGGAACTGTTATTCCATGCTGGGATAAAAATGATGTTGATAATGATCACAGCGAGTTGTTCCATTAGTTTGAGCAAACCACAAAAAAAAGAATTCAATGCTTACTTACTTTTACACTATAAATGCATCTGGATTTACACAGGGTTTGGGGCAGTGGCACCATGGCACCAATAAACACTATTAAAACATAAAATGCGCTGTCTCTATATCCCACTACTCCGCATGTGATGAAGGGCAAGGGGCAACACTTATGTTTTTAGCCAAACTACAAAATAAAAAGGATACAAATTAAACATGCATTTCAAACCAAACATCTACTTAGAAATATAGAAAACAAAGCATCACATTCAGTATTTATTTCACTTGTTTTCATTTTAAACAAAGTGTATATTCAAGTACAACATTTTTTATAGGCTAAGTCTGCCACTTAAAAAATATATATTTATATATAGTTCAGTGCCGGTTTCATGGTAACATAATTTTGGATAGTCATTAGTCACATTAATTGGTCGTGTGACAAGGGCTGGGAAGATTGGCAGAATATGCAGCCAAGTAACAGCACTCTAAACCAAAGGAAATCACTGCTATCAAATCATATTTTAGGGGGGCCAGAGCCACCACATGCCCCCCGCCCCTGCTGGACACTAAGTTTTCTAGCCCTGTACTATTCTTTTTTGCTAGCTGTAGGGTACTAACAGACAGCTAATGCTAGCAGTCAAAATCCCTCAGGTATGATCAAGTACATCACTTTATTATTTTAATCACTTTAATCTGAACATTCGAGTCTGAGCAGAAGCTTGTCCGGTCAGTCTGTGAAACTTAACATTAGCTAAAGTTAGTTCAGCAGCTAAAGGGGAGACTGAGAGCTGCAAACAGGATAATTGAGATATCTCATATCTTCAGCTTGAATTAGCACATGTGTCTTACCATCAGCTTGTCCTTCAGTAGAACATACATCCCAGTAATATATTTATCACTAAATGTGAGCTACAATTAGTAAGGCATTTGTTTCTCTAGATGCAAATGCCTTTAGAAGTCTACTTAGTGTAAGTGTAAATATGTGCCAGTGGAAAAGCCATGATGTAAGGAGAGTACGTATTTACCCTATTGTCCTCAATATTATTTTACAATTTCTTAAAATGTCTTATATAGTAGGTGGACTTTCACTTTCCATATAATTGTAATATGATTTTGTAGCACTCGTTGGGGATACAGTTTGTTTGTTGCTATTGTTTTTTGGATTGTCTATTGCTCCCCACGGATGGACCAATGACCCCCTAGAAAAGTACTAATGGGCCCATTGGACCCTCTCCCAGACAGCCATGGCTTAAAACCTGCACATAAACAGTCTGATAATCACGCAGTGAAAGGAGTTTTTTCTGTGAGATTTCCATTCTCTTCAGCTTTGATCGCACATGATCAGCATTGTTTGTGTTTTGGCTCACAGTCTTGCATCTGAAATAAAGTGCATTCATCTCCAGTGTGTTGATACGAGTGGTAATTAAAAAGTGTTAAAGCACAACACTGCAGTCATTACAAGAACTGCACTGAAGCATTACTAAAAAAATCACAACAAAGTCAAGAGCTGAACCTGGTTGTTTACCTTTGGGGTTTACAGAGGATGACATGCACACATACGTGCATATTCTGTACCTTATTACAATCCTTGGACATCCAGCCTTATCAACCCTGCTCAAGTAACAGTGTTTTGTTTAAAAAATAAGGTAAAGAATCTCTGTGGATTTGAGTTTTTGTGAGCAGAGCAGGGCAGGAATATTAGGCGGGGCACAATGGCCAAGGACGCTCTCTCTAAATATCTTCTTAATATATCTTTTTTTTCTAATTATTTGGGGCAATTTTTGCCTCTCAACCACTCTCAACTCTCTCTCGATCTCTCTCCCCCCCTCCCCAACTCTTCCCTCCCACATTTCAAACACAACAATAAGTTTGTTACATAAACTTTTTTTTGTACTGTATTTTTTCTTCTTAGACAATTTGCCAAAGTATAGATAGTTATAGACTTTAGAAGTGTCCTAGGGCTAATTTCACTTGGACATACTGTAATTCCATAAAAGTGCTGTACTCCACGGTGTGTTTGTTTTATCTCCTCAAGAAACAAAAAACAGCAACAGGAACACCGTGCACCAGTAGATTGTGTGTGGGTGTGCAGTCAAGGCTTTGTTGTGCTCCTCTTTTTTTTTTTTTTACATCAGAAAATGACATTTCCTTTAGCAGCGCTCCTTTGGTTCATGCCTGGGAAATCCTCTTCTAGTCACTGCTGCGTTTGCGTCATCAGGAGCAATTTTTACAGCTTTCAACCTCCCACATGATGGCAAGCTTGAAACACAAAGACCAGGCGGAATGGGAAACCGAGGTGCTTCCCCTGCCTTCTTTAAGACAGCTTGTTGTCAGACAAATCATAGCTATAACACCAATTTGTTACTATAAAGACTTTGATCTTCAGCGTTTTGAAGTTTTTTCAAAAACATAACTCCAGATGCAAAGAGTCATTGGAGACCCATTATTAATTTTTTTTCCCCCAGTTTCTGAGTTATTGGTTAGACCTATACAAGTCTTCCACTGAGTAATCTCTATAAGCAAATATCTGCATATAGATGCAGATATTTGTAGATCTGTAGGAACCGGGCCAAGATGTTGGTTTTAGGGCTTTGGTTGCAGGTGTACAGTCTCTGTGGAGGGGAAAAGAGGCGGAATTGGGCAAAGTTCACGATTTACCTTTTTTAAAATGTATCTGCATTCATATGCAGTGTAACAACCCAGTTGTAAACGTCATCTCTTAAATCAAACTCCAATCTTGTGTGTGAAGTTAAAGATTTCCGCTAAGTCTAAAAAAGGCTAATTTTTTAACAAGTTTTCATTTTCCTGTGTCCATGCAACGCTGCCTCTAATGCTCTTTTTTGTTATTAAATGCTGTTGTAATTCTTTCTTTTGCAAGTCCAAACATACTTTTGCGGTATTATGACCAGTATTGGGCAAGGTTAAGCATTACTTGGCTTGAACAAACTGAACCAGGGCTCAGTTGATGTTGTGATAAAGGTCTTCAGTGTGAAAAAGATATTTACTGGCTACACCGGACGCACCAAAATATTGGCTGCTGCCCCCAAATTGCTAACTCGTGTCAGACTGATAGCTGTTGGGTTCTGAGATTGGTCAACGCGCCACTGAGTGAGTGATGAAATTTCACCATTGGCTGGTACAGAATATGGCACAACAGTGTGTCAGCTGGGAACGTCTTTGCCTTTGCAATTTTTCAACTGATCCACTTCCCCAATACATATGCAGTTGTTGATGTACAATTTATATTTGTACTGTGTTGACACAGTTTGATGCAAATGTTATAAGGGGATTAGCCCAGTGCGTAGTAAGTGTAATGAGTACGTGGTTGAGCAAGAGAGAGTGATGGTGGATGCACTCAGAGCAGACAGCTGTTGGTATTGAATGCACAGTGTTGGTTTCAGTTTGTTTATGAATAAACACTGTAGCTCCTCCAGACCCAAAAAAAGTAAATAAAGTCTCCCGTGTGCTTCCTGACCACGGTCTGGAAGCGCAAGCAGGAGAACTATTTTGCTCTGTATTCTACATCTTGGGCTATGTAGGACCAACATATGAGACTGTTGGCATGTTCATAATTGTCTGTTTAACAAAGTAACGCAAATCATTGCCTGTCCACTGTGCATAAGCAATAGGAAAAATAGGACAACAACACTTTAGATTAGTAATGCAGTACAAGATGCTGTTGAAAACAGCATGATTATATAGTTGAGTTTATTAAATTAAAGAAGCCCTCAATTGTTTGACTCAAACGTATCTTAACCATGTCAATTGCGATGCTACTACATGGGATGCTAGTAAACTTTAAGAACAAATTCTATCGGAACTATTACGCCCTAAACATTTAATATCCAGGAATTCAGATTATAGACACCAATGACTATACCTGCAACAGTTTGGCAAATTGACCATACCCTGTCTAACCATATACTATGTTTCCACCTAGTCTTGTTTCTTACTGGTTTTACCCATTGTCATTGTCTGACAATTTACCGTATATGGATTAAGAATTGTACATGGGTACACGGAATGTCTGTGCAAAAATCAATATCGTTAAAGCTAATCATGTCAGTGGAGGTTTTTGCCTCATTAAACAAAGATCAATGCGGATGTCAGCAAAACAACAGCAGCACTCTATTTTCTTGCTTGTTTTTCAGTTGGCTTCAGGGTTGGGACTTGGACAGAAATTCCACCACCGTGCCAGAAGGTATCTACACATACTAGGATTTCAATGTTGAAGGTAAAGTGGATTCATTTGCATAATTAGGGTTGGACCATATTAAGAGAAGGAGCGGAAAGGCAGAGCAGAGTAATGAGGCAGGGAAATGGGAGTAAGTGTGCAGTACAGCATATGACAGCAGCCATGTTTAGACCACACTACAGTAAATCTCTCAGGGGAGGCTTACTACTGACTTGTGACTAATGATTTTTCTGGAGATGAGTCAAAACAGTCGGCACCGCCTCCTCCCACTCCCCTACTCTCAATCTGTCCTCCTCACACAAGCACCACCACCAGCACCTGTTGATGTTGTTTCAGTGTGGAATTGACAGGCAATTGTGCGGTGGCCTTGTTTGGTTTTCCATTCTTGGAGATTATGTTAGAGGAGGAAGGGGCGGGTACTTTACAGTGAAGCGTGTTCCCTGCACATCGAGTGCTATACAATCCCTATGAGCAAATATTTGATGGTGATACAGGCTTTGTACGCCATCAAAACCATTCTCATGCAACGTACTTGTCATGTGCAGCATTGGAGTTTGTTGTTGTGCTTGTCTTTGTTATTCCCAAACTGCGGTCCTCACCACATTGTAAATATTGTTCCTACATGGCAAATGCCCTCTGCCCCTTACTGTCTGATTCCACATAAGATGTTTGTTTGGGTTAAGCCCAGTTTATCCAATTATTTTACATCAACAAACTATTATTAGTTAGTTACGAACATCTGTAAGCTTCAAGACAATTTTGTGTTGTGTTGTGCAAAACAATTCTTCATACATCCTAGGACTATCTGCTGTCTATTCCTACACCCAAGGCCGTAGGTTTGCATGGTTCTTACATCATTTTAAATCTGTCTTATTTTTCCTATGTCCCTGTACTGCTATTGCTCATTGAAATGTAGTTTTTGTCATTCTGTGTTGTAGTTCTTTCTTTTGCTCGTCCACATATAATTGGCTTCATATGTACAGATAATTATTACTCTGTTCAATTTTAATTAATTCATTTACTTTGCAAGTAGTTTTTGAACGACACATTTCGTCTTACTTTTATGACGTCTTAAATTTCATTCATAAAGGTCTGATAAATTCTTACATTTGACTTGGTAAAACCTGCAGGAACCCTGCTAGCAATATTCAAGCAAACTCATTCGCATGACCTTACTGTCAGACGAGGACTAGGCGAGAGTTTTTTTAGTGTGCTTCAGTTATTTGTTATATATTATTATATATATATTATATTATGTCTGTAAAATGCTTGGACTGCTGTGTGGCATCATTCCTCTCACCGCTAGCTCTGTGTCTATTGTCTCTGTAAAAATAAAGATGAGCAGTGTGATGCCCGTGCGGGTGCGTGCTGCTTCCACGCTAAGCGTAGCATCTATACTTGATTATAATAGACGCCTCCTGCAGCGGCATGCTGCTGCAGACTCGTCGCGCCTGGTCAATGCCCATGTATTGAAGCCGTTGTTTCGGTTTTCTATCGCAACTTTGTCTCATGCAGAGAGTCCCAGGTTCTGTGTGTCATGAGGTCTGAATGAGATACTACATTATCAGCAGAGAAATGACTTGATGCACAGCAGACTAGAGGGCAGGTGGATTTTTCCTGATGTATCGTGACTTTTATTCCTATTATATCACAACTTTATTCTGGTAATATTACAACTTCTCAAAATATTAGTGTTTTTTCTCTAAATCTCGGAGAACACAGATGAGATAAATTATGTTTTGAATATGCACAACGTTTTAAATATAATCAGATATCTTGGAGAAACACATCTGAGCTATTACAGTCCAGGGGATTGTAAATAAATAAATATATAAAGAAAATGAATGAATGAATGTAAACAACTTTGTTGTGAACAGGTTCCCGATGCACATTTGAAGAGGCTACTTCCCAAAACAAAAGATACAAAAGAGGAAGAGTAAATTATGCCTATTAAGCAAAAACATTAAATTGGAAAAGTTGATCTACTGGAGAATAAATATTTGAATGCAATACAAAATGCATGAGAGCTTTAGTGCATTACCGGTACATTCCATTATGTTTTTATATTTTAACTTGTCACCGGTGTGTTCTTTTTCGTAAATAAATACATTTTAACCATAAAATGGGGCTGAAAAATTCACCAGAATGCAGGAAATTACGTTTTTAATAGGGGTGGTAATCACCAGAGGCCTCACGACACAATATCATCACAATACTTATGTCCCGATACAATAGTATTATATTTAAACATATTGCGACAGTCTGCAATATACTGCAATTTATTACCTTATTCACAACTTCTTTTCACTTTCAAATTGTCCCCAAAAGGAAAATTTCTCAACATCTTCTCTACCTCTCCTCTCCTCAACCTTTATCTAAAAAGAGACATTTCTCTGTTTGTTAATCTCACTTCAATTGTATTGTTGCAAAAATGGGATTGTCAAGCAGACAAACTGACCAACACATATTTACTATATATATACACTCACCGGCCACTTTATTAGGTACACCTGTCCAACTGCTCGTTAACACTTAATTTCTAAGCAGC
>NC_048420.1:5934930-5969342 GCF_013103735.1 Etheostoma cragini | reverse complement strand
CCCGCCCCTAGTGTTTAGTGCTCAAAACATTCTGGGGGAGGACCCACACACAATTAACACAATCAATGTGTCCCCACCAATGTTGGAACAAAACCTTTGCTCTTGCCTACACAAATGAGCAAGATAGCGCCCAATTAATCATAATAATACATTTAAGAAATTGCTGCTCTAGAAAAAAATTAATCCAAGTTTAATCAGATGTGCACAGAGTTGTAATCACAGATTTCACACGGAACAGAATTACTGTATATGAAAAAAAAGAAAAAAAAAGTGTGATTTTTTTCAGAAGTGATTTAAAACCTCAATGAGAGGAAAGAAAAGAAGTGACTGAAGCCCTGCATGGAAAGAGGTTTCTCCCAGTAGAGTTGGAGAAGATACCAGATTAACATAATGAAGGATAGGTTATCCCAGGGTGGATTGTCATTAGCCAAGACTGGGATGAATATGTATAGCTTTCAACTGGGAAAAAATGTTATAGCTGTAATTAGACATTTTTGAAAAAAATTGTATTTACTTTCTTGCTCAGAGTAGGATGAGAAGCTCGATACTTTTGTCATATTTTCTGTTGAATTTAAAGGTCCTGAAAACCAATTTCCTCTTACAACTTTTACAATGGCCAATATGCTCCTACTCTACAAAAACACAATGTTTTTTGCTTAGGAACTTCAAATGAGAGATTTCTGTCCATACTATACTAAAAAGACTGTTATTCGCCAGTCTAGCTCTGTCCAAAGCTTACATATTTCACCTACCAGCACAACACCTGAAATGTATAAACTAATTGTGGTCTTAAAAGAGGGTATGCGCGTGTTTATTTCTAGGCGACTATCTCGCCTAACTCCAAACCAACAAATCATTTATCTTAGTCATTGATTTAACAGCAGACACTTTCTGGAGTGGCTCTATTGACAATACAGATGAGTGACTTTATGGACTATGACAGTGGCCTGAGTCAATAAAAGCACAACTTTGTAATTACATTTTTGTCTGTGGCCCTACTCCCAGTCACCTCGATTTTGTTGAACTGAGTAAACTGTTTTAAATTGGATAACCAGACCTTGTTTTTTTTGGAAACCACCTTTGTTTTTTCTGTATAAGTCAAACACAGTAATCAGAAAGGGGGAGCATCCCTTTTTATTATATATATATATATATATTTTGCTGTGTTCTGGCTGTGTTCAGATCTGCATGCGGGATTATCAGATGAGATTTATTGCAGCAGCTGTTTTTTACGGCCTTAAAACCCAGGCTATAGACGTCTGCCGGGGGAAGATAGCCCTAATTATTTTCCATCCATATGTGATTAACAGAGATTTGCCTATAAATGCTCAGTACGCAGGCCTGTTGAACACTCATCTCCTGTCCAACTCGGCTCAGACACGGACCAGTAGCTTCAGAATCGCTCAATGAGCTCGTGGCTGTCTGTGCTGCAAGCCTCTATGGGAATATGGGAGTATGCAATTACACCAAGTCTCTTACTCAGTGTTTTAGTAACTTTTCCTTTGCAACTTTGCATTTGTTATTATATGCTTTTTTCAAGATTCAGCAAAAACATGGGGAAGTATTAGAGGGAAGGTCAAAGACACTATTATATCTATTTATCATGTAAGCTACCTCTGTTGTAAGGAGAGCTACTATTTGGCCTTTGTCTTCTCCTATTTACTGCAGTTTTGCAATTGTTGCCCATCAAGCAGGCGAGCACCCCTATTAGCTGTGTTCTTGATTAGCCGCAATTAATTCTAAGTTTTCTGACATTAATCCCAAACAGAAGGAAGCAATTAAGAGTTTTTTTTTTTGTTTAACTGAGGCCAAGTGCCTGTAAATTACATTTGGAAAATACAAAAATTAGATCACTACAGTGTAAATGCTGTTTGGTTACAGGTGAATGTGTGGGAAGGGAAGCAGATAAGACGGATTGCCAAAACCCATAGCTCACATTCTGCTGATGTTTAAGTATGTTTACTGGGCATGAGATATGCAGAGAGGGAATAAAAATTCAAACGGTAATAGCACTCCTGGAACAATAAATCCACAAAATTAAAACAGCTGAAGGGTAGAAAGTCTAATGGCTTCAGTTTTCAAATGTAGCTGCGTAGTAATAAGGGACTGTGGTTTACTATACGTGCAACCAATACTTGTGATTTTGACACTGTTTTTTGAGAAGTTGCTGTAAAGCAAAGATAATAATTTTATTTGACCTTTTACAGACAGTCACAAAGTGCTTCACTCAATAAACATTTGTTACAATACAGTATGATTCAAAACAGAAAATAAACAAGCAAAAACAAATACAATACCAATGAACGTAAAAGATTAAAAGCCTTAAAACCCCAAATTCAAAAAAATTAGACAAAAGCGAGTTGAAACAGTATGTCTTCAGCTGCTTTCTAAAAGCGTCAACCAAGACTGCATAAGGTAATAGGAAGGGCGTTCCACAGAGTGTGAGCTACCACTTTAAAGGACTGCCACCTTTACTTTTCAAAGGAGTGCTTGGGACCAACAGTAGTCTCCGGTTAGAAGACGTGAGTGATCTGTTAGCAGTGTGTGGAACAGATCTGAGATATAAATAGGCGCCCAATCCTGAACTTGATTGGAAACCAGTGTAACCAGGATGAAACAGAAGTGATGTGCAACACCCTGATGGTCCTTCTCAACAGCCTTGCAGAAGAGTAGACGGTCCTGGGACTTGCTGAGACAGGTGAAAGCGGAGTTGCAGTAATCAAGCTGGGATGATATAAAACCATGAATGACCACCTCAGGTTCACATTGCGAAACAATGGCTCTAAGTTTAGCAATGTTTCTCAGTTGAAAGAAAAAAATTGTGGTTAGTGATTTGATATGTTAGTCAAGAAACATATTATGATCAATTTAACACCAAGATTCCGGAGTTTGAATTGTACAGCTGAAGAAGCTGCAAGTTTTTTTTAGCCATCTAGTCCTTAATGAAAGACAAACTTTTGAGCAGTACTGACAGTGTAAATGACTTCCGGATTAAAAGAAACATACAGCTGGATGACATCAGCATAGAAATGATAACGGGTATGTCCAAATTGCCTAATTATGTGGCCTAGTGGAAGCATATCAGACCTAACACGGAGCCCTGAGGCATCCCCCAAAAGAAGAGGCAGCAGTTTCAGTGAAATAAGGACCAAAGTGAAACAGAAAAACTTCTGTCTAGCCCTTGTAGTTTTATATCAGGCTAATGCACATCCTAAAATCTGTATCTATTATTGGTGTAAGAAACAACATTTTGCTCATGAGCAAGAATACTGTGAATGAGTCCAGTAGTAACAAAGTTTATATACTGATGAAAGGTCATCATATCGAAATGAAGAAATGAGGTTTGAAGTGGAATCGAAACTATAATACAAAACACTGTTGTTCAGTCATCCACCGATTTAAAAAGTGCAGGACAAAATAAGCAGCTCTTAAGATTGAATCTAAGTCATCTCATCTACTGAAGATTCTATTGAGTCCAAGTGCATTTAATAAGCTCATGCTAATTTTGTGCAAGTGAAGATTTGAGTTTGAGTTCTGGAGTTAATGGAAAAACCTCATCCACAAATGGATTTTTAAGTCATGTATGGCTTTTGCACCAGAAGAATGACACATTTACTGCAGAGGTGATAATGTAGGTAGAATAAGCATTCCTCAGCTCTGAAAAGAATATTCAAAATGAAAGTATAGTATGGAACATTTGGCAGATTTAAGAATTATATTATTGCACAGCTTGAAGCCCCAAGCCAGGACTGCCATCTCAGTATGGGGCAATTAAAGTGTAATGGCACCCAGCCACCACACTAGTGCTCCCCCACACTATTGATTTGTTCTATTTTGAGAAGTTGCTGTGCAGTAAAGATGCTTGGCCTACAGTGTAATTTCTTTCCTGATCAGCCACACTCATAGTTCAGTGGAAACAACATGCTTGAGGTAATGTCCAGGTGGCTATCTTGTCCAGTGTGAACTGTGTGCCTGCAAAATGCTACAGTATATCATCCTCTTCTTCTCTCCACAATCTTTCTTCACTCTTAGGTGGAGGAAAATACCGAACATGTGATCTGTATGTAGATAAATGTAATCCTCGAGACATTCAAAGTCACGTCAAACGGAAATACAGACATGTTTTCCCCTTGATTTCACACAGCTGCTTATTTAACAGCATGATACGCAAAGTGACGTGATTGCATGTATAAAGCATGTAGACATGATTCAAAAGTTAATTTAGTGTTTGAATACAACAGGAGAATCTTTGGACCCAGTTCCAAATTGGTAGCATACTCAAATTTAAGTTAACGCCACATCGTAATATATCTTTATGAATCTTTAAAGTGATTCATAATTGTATATTGAGATTGTACCAGATAGGTTTACATGGTTTCATTTTCAAAAAACACCATATTTTTGTTGTCCTTGCACATTGCTGCAGATCCTGTTTTCACCCTGTGTGTTTTTGGTCTCTGTTTTAGCTCCAGAATGAGACATCTCACTTCTATATTATCATTGCTGGGAGTCACACATGCTCAGTAGCTAGGTAAGATCCCATCAGCTACGTAGATAACTCTTTCTCCAACTTTGGTCAGTACAAGGCAGAATTAGCTGGGAGACTTCTTCTAATTGAGGAGCACTTGTAGAATACCTGCAGAACAGGGACATGGAAGTTGTTCTTTTGGAAATTATGGTAAACTAGTGTGTGTTTGCCACTGAGATTGAGCTAGCATGCTAGCCATCTTGTCTCAGCCAGTGACATAGAAAGCCATGCAGATTTTGAACAGCTGACCTGGAGATTGAAGGTAGAGGACATTCAGAAACCTGTATCTCACTCAAAACAGCATGGATAGTTCTTTTCCAAGTTTGTATGCATGTGGAAGCACCAGAGACACAAGAAAACACCCCAAATCCCAGAAAAAGGGATTTATATACAATATGGGCACTTTAAGTGTCTGATGTCTTTTTAGCCACGCCAAGCAGCAGGGCTCTGTTTGTTGGTCATTTGGTTTTGGTGGTCTATCACTATGGTCCAATCTGAACTATCTCAATGATTGGATTGACATTGACATTTTGTACAGGCATTCACGTAGAACAAACTAGAACATCTAGACTTGTTTGTTGTATTGTTTCAGCACCGGTATCTGAACACAAACTACCCGAACAACGTTTTAGAAGCTGTCTGATGATCCAACGAGCACTTTGTTTGAAGCATGCTGACACCACCACCTCCATGTCCTTTGTTACTATCTGTGTATTTGCTGTTTTGTGATGTGTTTCATGTTCTGTGCCAAACCTGGGGGGGGAAGACACCCCGTTTGAATGAGACAAAGCACCCTACTGTAGGCATTTATTAGTACAAACGGAGAAGAAATCTGTTGCTGTTGGCAGCTGGCAAAACATCTCAGAGACACCTCTTCATATTTATAGCCCTTCGAGACAGTGATCATTAAAATTAGTTTTTACATTAAAATTTAGAGAGATTCAGACACTTCCCCCAGATTTGATCATTGTGTAAGCCTAAATTTGTATTCATTAATGATTTTTCTATTGTAACTTACACGATGCTCTTCAGATTTATTGTGATTCCTTTTCAGAGCACCCCAGTGTGCACTCTCATTCCCACTTGCCACAGTCTGACATTTAACAATAAGCGTGTGTAAGCATCTTAATCCCTGGATGGGAAGGATAAGGATGCTAAACCACGATAACCTTGGGCACTACCACCCGAACAGCGAGCCAGCGGAGAACACTCCTGTTCCTAAAGAGAGAAAATAGAGAGGTAGAATGGAAGATAAAAAAGGGAGAGAGAGAAGTATTATTTGAGTGAATGTTTGGATGAGTAATGCGGCTGTTCCCGTGGTCATGATGCTCACAGACCAGCGCTGAGTGTGTTCCCTCTGGCTGGAAGCAGCTCAGCTCCATTAGGTGTCCTGTGTGGAGATGAGCCAATATTAGTCCAGCGAGTTTATAAACTGTTGCTGAGACATAACCCTCAATCTTTCTGCCCCAGGCGCTGCTCAATGCTGATTGAAATTATAGCACACGGGCAGCTCTGCTTGTTTGGGGTGAAGCTTCTTAAACATGTCCTGCTTACCATTAAAGAATGAAACAACACAGTCAGTGTTGGATTTCAAAGAGAGGCACAGATGGACAGCGATTTCTCAGACCTTTTTTTAGACAGACGCAGTTTAATCTGCACGTTTATAGTTGGTATATATTGCCTTCATCAATTTACTATCTATTAGACTGCATATGTTGCAACAGAGCAGTCCAAAGTTAGTACAAACACTACAGTTCAAGATGTATAGGGCTCCTGTTCCAAACTGATAAATGTGGAAATGTTGCCTTAAGTGATTTGGAGAATATCCAAACATGTTCCTGGCTTCTTTTTGTCAACGCAGATGGAGTGTGTTGAAGGAAAAGACAACAGATATCAAATGACTTTTGTTATGGAGATGATTTTAAAAAGGTGCAGATGGCTTGGGGGGTTATCAGAGGCTGGCAGGTTATTTTTAGACTTACTGCCGCACACCTGAACCTTTTAAAGCACATTCTGTGGCTCCAGTGGAGCATTCATCAATGACCCTGCCTAGATAGCGGCCGCTGGCCAGGATGAGCTGTTAAACCCTGCTGACCTGGTCATCTAGGCCGGAGCACAACTCATGGTTAATGTTCATCCTGAAGGGAGAGAGAAACTGTAACTGGAGTACAGTAAACCTGACGTTCTACTTTAATCATGTGCTTTTATTCTGTCAATGGAAACAGTTCAATTTTTTTAAAGGGGCTGTTCTCGCAATACTGAAAAACCCCCACTGGGATTGCTTCCACACGGTCCTCAGAGACTGTTCCCCAATGCGTGACATACTTTGCTTCGTGTTTTTCACAGCCACGTGCACTTACATGCACATGTGGCCGGACCCACAATTGAAACAAAGAACAGAGAAACTCGGATTACAAAACACACAGAGAGGGAGTGAGATTTCCTTCTCTGCTCCGGACTCCGCTATATCTTTACATGGCAAAATATTTGTTTGCTGCTCCTCATCATACTGTCTCCACATGTTGGACTCAGTCTGTCCTATTTCGATTTGCAACCAAATTGGAATAACACTTCTGTACATTGTATTTCATTTATTTTACATTGGTATATTGTTTTATAAATCTGTTCTGGGCAAACTCCCGTCATGTATTTCTTATCTCACACTGCATAACATATATCTGCTGTCTGTCCATAATAAAGACCAGGATGGGAAAGAAACATGTTTTCTGCTCCAGCAAATTAGGATAGTTTGTAAAGATATATTTAGTTAAATATAAGAATTTGAGACAAATGTATCAGTAATTTGCCATCTTTTAGCCTTTTCTTGTTTTTGCTGTCTAGTATTATTTCGTTTTTGATAACTTTTGTCTCAACGTCTTGGTCAGGTCTTCATTGCTAAAGAGGATTACAACCTCAATGGGACTTTAAATAAATACCTTACATAAAATAATTAGTGAAAAAAACCAAAACACTATATTACTGGACTGATTTATTAGTACCATTTATATTAATAATAATATATATATAATAATATTTGATCATGTACCTTAAGAAAAGGTCCAGTACAAAGAAGAGAATAATTTTGTCTTTGTGGGCCTAATTTCTTCAGTCTTTATATTTCCACCACTTGTTTTTATCCATTGATTCAAAACAAATGTAGGCCTGTGATAAATTGCTGTAAATATTATATATTTAATTATATAATAATTTCATAAACCTTCTAATGTGCCAGAGTAAGTTATACAACAGTATTTGTTTTGCGCAAAAACCTTGTTTTCTCTTCTTGAAAGTTACCCTGCCAGACAAAACCGTTTTTACTTGCATTTTTTGAAATATGTTAGGTCCATATGTGTTTGGGTTATGTGGTGAATGTGAGAATGAACTGCTACCTCCTCTGTCAGCTCTAACCACTGGGAAGAATCAGGCCAATCACAACAGCTGGTCAGTCTGACGTCATGTTGCTTGAGCTCATTACTATTCATGAGCTCGCCCTCTTGTGCTGGGTAAAGGATGCTGATAGCCACGCTCTCATTTGCTAGCTGTTAGCCAATCAGAGTCAAGCAGCTTAGCTCGTTGAATATGAATGAGAACTGGCACAAATTGAGCTGGGTCTTCCTGCAGGCTTTCTCCACCACACTAGAATGGTTTGAAACAAGGTAACCAAGTTACATAGTGTCCATGGTAGAACTTCAAACATTTTGAACTGCGTTTGGCAGGGCCCCTTTAAACAACTGCTTTTCCTTCACTTCATTCATACATACACACATATGTACCGCATATGGGTATAATGATGTCAATCCAATACAGATTTTGTCAAATTCAGTACATATCTCCTCACGGTTACCCAGCTCTTTATTTTCTGTGTGCGCTGAAAAAACAAGCCGGTGTTAACAACCGAAAACAAACCGAAAGGAGTGCACAAGCCGCAAAACACTGTTCCAGCCAATTGGCAACAGGCAGCAACAGCTGATGGTGGGGGCACAAGGGAAGGAGGCAGTATTTGAATGCGCCGGCCTGTAGTTGTCTGTCGGTGAATTGGGGGGGGGGGTTTGGTTTGACAGTTGAGTTTAAATGACAATCTTTGCGCAGAAACGTCTTTAATGAGCATTTCCTACATACCCTTCAGAAATATAATTCCACATGTGGTGTGACGAAAATGACATCTCTATCTTTTTGCATGGGACTTTCCCACTCTCTCCGCTGCATGTTTGTTAGTGAATCTTAATGAGCTGAATTGACACCCAGTGTGATGCACGCCATTATCTTGTAAACACTGACAAATCTCCAAATGACGGCCGTCATCTTTATCTTCGCGGCTGACAGCGATATGGAGAAAGGCGGAGCGGCTTGTTTTATCTCCAAGCCGTAGTTTGATCTCTGGCTTTTATATACTCGTACAGTGTCGCCTCTGTCTCTACCCGTCGCGGTGGTGATGCCCCCTGTGATGTACCTGTTGCCCGTGCAGCACTTGTTGGAGCAGTATTTTGTCGCAGTGATATTTCTCTCTCCAAATCATCATCATCCTCCTTCCTGCTGACATACCCCTATTCTGTATTTTGTGGCCTGTTTTATGAGTCGAGTTCTTCTAACGTGCCAGGGTGCTACTCTGCAGCTCACTCACCTTTTCATTTTCTATTCTTCTCTCTAGCTTTCCTCCCTTTTTCTCCTCCCTCCAGCTTATATCATCAGGCTGGGAAGAAACACCTGTAGTCATTTCTTTGTAACTTTATACTAAATAGTAAAACAGTGTTCCTTTAAATATTGTGCAGCTACATGCTGTAATGCATGGAAGAAGCAAGTAAGAATAAAAAGCATCTGTCAGGATAATCTTTCCCAGTGTTTGTTGTTGTGATATTCATTTGGTCCACAGGAGGCTGAAGTGTGCCACTTGTATGCCAGGTCTACAGTTTTCCCGCGGAATCAGGCTACTTTTGAAGTGCTGCAGTGGGTTTTTTAGGTCTACTAATGGAGGACAAAAGAGAAAACAACTAACTACTGTAGCTAGCAAAGCAAAAGTACAAAACAGCTTAATTTGCGGATCCGTGTATCGCTCTACATGTTTAAGTAGCATTATTTATTCATGATAATAAACTATCTAAATACACAAGGCAAGTTTAGGACGTAGGTGAAATATCTGCTTTTAATTATGGCACACGAAACATCTGTGGTGTTACTTCATCAATATTACAATATATTTCTTCAATTATAGTAATGCTGTTGGACTTTGTTGGTTTAATCCTGTTTTTGATTCTTTTGATTCTTTGAAAAGCATTGTAAGAGTTAGTGTAATATGTTTTGGCAGGGGAATATTTGGAGTTCTGGTGGTTGCTGGTTTTATTGACCTTCCATGCTACTTTCTACTTCTACTTACATTATTTGTTTAGGTTTATTTACTAATATTAACTAGCATTTTAGTTAGCAGCAATAAGCGTGTGCCTATGTTATCTCCTAACATATACCTACGCTCTTTGTCTCGTAAAGATTGGGAATAATTGCGATTTCTCTTGCACAGCTACCAGAAGACTTACAACTTTCAGACAGGTTTCCCATGTCACATCTACGTCTTCAAGCTCAGTTGGAGGCTGCGCAGCTATCACCGGAAAAGTGCTTTTAATATCCTTCACTGGCCCCCGTTGAAATCACCGGTGTCACATTGTCCATTTCTTATACTGTCTGTGGTCTATATCCCAGACATTCCACTGCTGGGAATGCTCTGCTGCCGACCAAAGTTTCACTTTCTTTGTGTTGGCATTCTAAACTGCGTAGGATTTTCTGCTCCTCAGATCCCTGCTGGGTAGATCCAGACAGCTAGCTAGACTATCTGATTGGTTTAAAGAAATGCCAATATAGCAGAGCACGTTTTCCCCTCATGCCAGAATGCTGTGTGCACTAGACAGACTTTTTTTTGCAGCTCTGTGGAGGAAGGTCTGGCAAAGTGAGACCAACATGTCTTTAACAAATTTAAACTAATTTCATTGTTCGATTCTTTGTACTGTAGACCATAAATACCTAGTATATCTAGTTTAATGTAAATAAATATGACATTATTATATAATTAAATATAAACATTTTGCACTGTAGATATTTGAATTTTTTTTTACAAATTACACCCACAGAGACTCAATTATTTCCCCCAAAAAAATGTAAATGCGTCCAAAACATAAATAATAATACAGTAAATAATAAAACAAAGGCAAGGAAATCACACTTTGCTACAATTCCCCGAAAAGACAAAAATAAGGAAAAAGTGCTTAAACAAGAAAAAATGATTAATTCAACATTCTGACCTTGCAAAAAAGAGAGACTCGTTAATGAATACCAATGCATCAAAATGAAAAAGAACATTCTGACAATGGTTGTGCTTTAATTTGTATGCACCTACAGCAAGGCTCTGTTAGAACAATGAGCATGAGTGCATACTTTTGCCCCAAAGACAAAATATTAAGAAAGTCTGATAATCAATCTGCAGTAATATATTCATTCTCTTCTTTTTACTTTTTTTTGACCTTAAGGAACAGTATAAAATATTTAGAAAGGCTGCTTATAAATTATTCTGACATCAGGGGACACTACATTCCTGGTCATACCTAGTAAGTAAGTAAGTAAGTAAGTAAGTAAGTAAGTAAGTAAGTGAATAAAGTATATTTGTATATCACCTTTCACAGATAAAAATCACAAAGTGCTTCAAAATAAAATGTAATACAATACAACAACAAAAAACAAAACAACAACCATAAAAACCCCTTTACTAACTAAAAGCCTGCTTGAAAAGCAGAGTCTTCAAGTGCTTTTTAAAAGAATCGACACAACGTAGAAAGGGAGGCAAGACGTTCAACAGCCTAGGAGCCACTGCTTGGAATGATGCATCCCCTCTAGAAAAAATAATTTTTGGGGGATTTGGGGAGTTAGTTTGTGTCTCTGGTGCTTCCACACGCATGACAGACTGGCGATAAAAACATTCCACGCTGTTTTGAGTGAGACACGGTTTCTGAATGTCCTCAGTCTTCAGTCTCCAGGTGAGCTGTTCAAAATCTGCACAGCTTTCTACGTCACTACTGGGGTGTTTTTTATGAAAATAAAACCATTGACACCTATTCTGGTACAACATCAAAATACAATTATGAATCTGAAAATGAGCATAATATGGTCGTTTATACTGAGTGCTGTGAACCACTAATAGCCTCTGACCTAATGACCTCAGACTACGGGTGGGAGTAAGAAGCTTTATCAATTTAGAGATGTATGGAGGAACTTGACCGTGCAGGGCTCTAAAGTAAGGACCAGGATTTAAAATTGAAGTCTATACCGGACTGGTAGCCAATGGAGTGATGCTAAAACATGCGTGATGTGTGCTCTTTTGTTAATGCGAGTTAAAATTCTTGCAGCAGAGTCCTATACAGCCTGGATACAGTGGAACTTCTTCTTGCTCAAACAGGTAGAAAGACTCTTACAGTAATCTAAATGAGAGGAAATGAAAGCATTTGAAACCAGTGTTTTTAATTTTTTTGTTTTTATTTAGTTATTTCTTTTGAAAAATATACATAATCTTTTTTTCAAAACACACAGAACAGCTCAGGCACGATTGTAGAGGAAAAAAACGGCAGAATGTTGGTACAGTATATAGAAAACGATTATGAAAGTAAAAATGAATAACAAAGCATTTTCCATCCAGCCTCCCCCTCTCAGCATTCTGCAGGAAGGCAAAGCAGTGTGCAGATGAGGATCAATACCGAGCATACAAACATATTCTTCTTTCAGACAGATTCTACTTTCAGGTGCAATAATTAGTGTTTCTGTTTTATCTGAGTTCAAAAGGTTGTCACATGACCACTGTATGATACTAGTCAAGCAGTTGATTATAGATGACAGTTTATATAACTGAGTTTCTTCAACCCTTGTATGGTATTCCGGTCAAATTGACCCATTTCAAATTTTTACAAGAAGAAAAATAGTACAAATATAGTTTTTTTTATACCTAAATCAATGGCCTTGCCTTATTTTCTGTGATAAACATGTAATCCTGACTCATTTCAGAACATTATTCTATATATAACCACCACTTATGTTTTTTTAAAGATAAGAATGATCCCATAGTGGATTTTTAACATGAATTTTAACCTAAACAAATCAAACTTCCATTTCTAATTGTGTTCTAGTAGAGACTGATTGCATTCCCTAAACATATATGTTATCTCAATTGTTTGAAATTGAGATAAAGACAATTTTTGTTGACAGATTTTGAAGTGAAATTTTATTTCATAATTGTTTTTAAAACCCCAAATAAGTAACGGGTCAATTTGCCCCGAGGGACACGAGAGGGTCCCAAAAGTGAAGACAATACAAGGGTTAAATGAGCAGTTCCACCTGTTGTGGAGGTAAACTAGAAAGCGTTGGTGCAGTAGCACTACGCTAGGCTCTACACAACAGGAAGCAGTGTTTAGTCCTGGCCTTTAGCAGGAAACCTTGGTGTTTCCGTTCTTGGTTGGTTTTATTTGTTTTGAAGGTTACGTAATGCATGCATGTCTAAATCTTGACTGTAAATATGAACTGGTGCCATCTCATCTCATCAGTGCTTTTCTCATTAACCACAATTGTGATTAAAAAGTATTACTAAAATACAATTTCATGTATATTTCTTTTAACATAATTGCCGTTTTCCTCATTAGAGTGGGCCAACGTTTCTTCCGACTGCTTGTTTTCCTGGTACATGTTTGTTATCTAAATCCGTTGATTGCCTCGGTGCTGATGCACAATCCAGGATAACAGAGTAGAGAAATGTTCAGGCTGTGGGTGTGTGTGTGACTGAGGCTAGTGTGTGTGGGAGTTCATCAGCTCATTACAGACTAACCATTCTCCTTTGTTTGCTTTTAATGTGAAAGAATTTATTTCCAGTTTTAGAGCCAATGTAGGCTACCTATAATTTGCACATCTCCTAGCAACAAGACTTTGAACAAACTAAATATAACTACTGTACATGCTAAGGTGTCACTATAGGCTCAGCGCCACTGGCTATGAAAGGATTGTGGGATATCTGTGTGTTTGTGCATGGGTGTGGTAAATGCACTATCACCAGAGGTCTTTCAAAAATCCATGTTTCCATATGCACTTCACAACGATAAGAGACCATTGAAATTATGTTTGAAGTACAACAAAACAAAAAAATGGCAAAACAACTACAGCACACATGCACTTGAAAACGTCATCATCACCCGATGAGATAGATATATATATACTGAAGATAGATAGATGTATTGATTTATTGATTGATTGATTTATTGTCCCAAAGGAAATTTGTCTTAAACAAACAAACAGTATCTGCATTTTAAAGAATTCAACACAACATATCGCATACATATACATAAAGTGGGGGTGGGTGACAGTAGCTCAGTCAGTAGGGAGTTGGGTTGGGAACCAGAGGGTCGCTGGTTCCCCGTACAGACCAAACGTTTGGTGGTGGACTGGTAGCTGGAGAGGTGCCAGTTCACCTCCCGGGCACTGCCAAGGTGCTCTTGAGCAAGGCACCAAACCCCCAACTGCTCAGGACGCCTTTCCATGTGCAGCCCCCCCACTCTGACATCTCTCCATTAGTGCATGTATAGGTACTGAGCATGTGTGTGTAATTCAGACCTGTGTGTAATGTGTGTAATAACAACAGAGTGTAAATTGTAATTTCCCCTTGCAGGACTAATAAAGTATACACCATATATTATGTATACATTATACATTATAAATACAGTACACAGGCGCAGACGTTTGCATCACTCTGCATGGACGTGCTCATGTTGCATGCAGGGTCTGCCACTAGCCAACGGCTGGTAAATCTCAGCAGCGCTAGTGAGCCACAAAGCACGCAGCAAGCTTTCTTACAGGATCTCATAATGTTTGCGATTGGCTTAACATGTAGTCTGCAAACACAGGTTTATGCATGCGGAGAGCCTTGCTATAGGAAAACAATCGCATCAGACGAACTATGTCTGGAGGTGGTCTTGTTTGCATTTTGATTGGATCTCCAAAATGGTTTTTAGTTACAGTGCTCCTACTTTAAGGAATTATGATAATCAGCTAAAACTGCAAGTTCTAATTTCACGTACTGAATCCCAGTTCTACCTAAATCTAATATATCAACATGTCTGCGCTTGTTTTTAAAATGGGATTTTCTGTTTTATTTCTTATTCCTGTCCATCCCTGTCTGTCTGTTACTTGTTGTCTGTTATAGTGTACCTTCTATGTGCCTCTTGGCCAGGGCTCACTTGTAAAAGAGATCGTAAACTCAATGTGATTCTTTTCCTGGTGAAATAAAAAAAAATCTCAGCCTGGTGTCAACAGCATCAGTTTGGCACCAACAGGTTCCTGCCATCTCAGATAAGCCCAGCTTATTTTTACTAAATACACACAGAGACTGGTCTTTTTTTATCATTTTTTTATTGCAACATCATCACTTTTCAACTCAACTCAGTATACAAAACAGGTTGCAAAAAACATTTTGATTCATCAAGACAGATCTTTTTTTAATGAAAAACTAAGTTTTATTGTTATTACTGCAATCATGTGTGACTTGAAAATTGATGAATGGCAGTATACAGCAGCTTTGAATAACCCAATAACGTGGATGCTGTGCAATATTCAATCACAATATTGTGATCTCATGGCTCATATATATATATATATATATATATATATATATATATATATATATAGATAGCAAGATAGATAGATAGAGAGATAGAGAGATAGATTTTTATTGATCCCAAGAAAAATATAAGGCTTGGTGTAATTTGTGACGCCTGTTTACCTCCATACCTTAGTTTTTAAACTGACTTCACAAGATTTTGCTCTACCATACTTTGAAGAGGAATATAAACAATAAAAAAAAAGTAACCTTCTCAAATCTTAGCAGGGTTTAACGTTGTCTTACCACAAACTACCGGTTAAGATTAGATTTAGTTTTTTTTTTATATTGGTTTAAATCATAAATTAAAGAATATGTAAACAAGACGTGACCCAACCAGTTTTAATACTCAATGCTATAGACACCTTGTAGTTGACACATCCATAGAGCGAAGAACAACATGTACTGACTACTTACGGATCTCTTGATAAAGGTCAGTATCAGCAAACTAATACATTGATCCAAATCTAGAGAGACATTTTTTTTCTTTCAAAAGCAAAAGACAAAGCTCCCCTGAGGTGCCCTGTGACTGCTGCTGGTTGCCTGTGTTGAGTCGAGTGGGTTTTAAATGACAGACGTTGAGCTGAATGTCACCCTCCTGTAGCTCCAGCCTCCCCTGGGCTTTCTCACTTTCTCCCCCTCCCCCTATTTACTAAAAACCATAATAATGTTACCTCAGAGCATTATGGTGTTTTGCTTTGTCACAGTTTTGTTGCTAAATGATACAAAGAAACTAGTGGTAAACAGCCTGTATCATGTGCCTAAGGTGCCGTGTATGTGCTGGGTTAACAAGCTCACTGAAAGATACTTTGTTTTATAATAGTAAATAGGCACAATGTTTAGTATGTGAATCGACCTAGCCTTAGTTTCTTTGTGAATAGTACAGCGAGTGATACAGTGGAAATTGCATCAGTTTATGCTTGTGAAGCTTTTCAAGTTTTCCTAGCCTAAGGCTGAGGCCCTTTTAAACCAACCAGGCTCGTATGTGAAAACGACAACATATTTTATCCGATGTACCTTTTGTTTTAGACGGCAACGGCGTTTTTGGGGCTTAAAAAATGCAAAAAAAGTGACACCACCCTCTAGATTGGAAATCTTCAAAATGCTCCATCATTGCGTTCCTGTATAAAGGGTGAAAACGCCAAACTCTGCTCCAATCTGCTCACTTTTTTTCATTTCATATATTTATTATACAGGAAAGTTAGAAAAAGTAACATTACATTACAATACAAAAACGGGCCTGACTCAGTTTAAAAACTGGTTTCAGCAGGTTCCTGTTCTGCAGAAACATAGAACATGGTTACAGCACGTCATAACAGACATTAATACAAGACATTGATATCAAAATAATGGATTTTGACAAATGAAATCCACAATACACTTACATAAGGACAAAAGACATTTATACAAAACATCATCAGGGCTGGACAAATAAGGTCAGTGCAAACAAGGCTTGGACAATAAATAAACTAATTTTTTAATGTGTGCAAGTGTAACTATTAAAAAAGGTGGCACGGTGGCTTTTGTTACAGATGTGTTACATCACAGGCACGCGCCAGGACAGGAAAATAACAACAAACATGTTGGATTATTTCCAGTTGTCCTAGCACCTCTGATAACATGTCTATGTATTTGGACTGACAGGACTCCCGGTCCATGCCCTGTTGTGCCCATATAAAAAAACTTTGCAATATAAGGTTATTTGGAGCAATAACTTCACCTCCCCGTCTGTCCACACACAGTTGTCAGCTTTTGTTGTTTGCTTTGCGCTACTAGGGAGAGAAGAAGGTATATGCAGGCGCAGACTTGGTGTTGTTGTGTGTTTTCACAGACTTTTGCGTCACCATATGCACGTAGGTCCCCCACCCCCCAAAACAAACCTTGTCTAAACCCAGAATAAAAAGTGAGAACACAACGCCACTTTTGCGTTTTCTCTTCAGACCGTTTCCGTATGAACATAGCCTGAGTTCTTAGTTAACGTGTAATCAGTAACTTGAAGAGTCCGTTTCATACTGTGTTGAGTGTGTAATGTTTACATGGACCCACCTGATCATGTCTTTTCAAGTATCACTGACGCATATTCACATATCGTATGCTAAAAATGGCTGTCAATAATAGCAAACTTAGTATGAAAGTATAAAAAATAATGGTTGTATATTGTGCTGACAGTACAAGTAGTGGTCATAGTGAATGAAACTGTGATCTGAGATGACACTGCGAACTCTGGTCCAAAATCACAGAAATAGAACCCTTTCTGTGAGAGAAAAGACACCATACAAATCCTGGAATGTAATTGGAAGACTTAGGATGCTTTGGAGTAATGATTGCAAATAAAGGAAACTGTTGCTGTTTTTTTATTTACTGCTGTTTACAACTCTTTCCTGCTGTGTTTCAGCGTAATCTGTTCACCTAGGACCACACTCAGGACCAGTAACATACACTATTTTTCAGTGCTGGCCTGTACTGTAGCTAAAAGTGCACCCCCACTAATTTCACATTCAAGTCATTTAGCTCTGGAATAGGGCCTGATCACGCGCAGCTTGGCTCTTTCATCAGGCTGTCACACAAGCTCAGTCGCTCTGACTCAGTGTTTATCACAGCTGCGGGCCTATGACAACTGGTGTGTGTGTGCGTGTGTGTGTGTGTGCTGCCGTTATTCTAGGTGGAGTCATTACTCGAGTGATCTCTTCGGGCGCCCCGTATCCTCCATGTTTGGAGTCAGTCCTCCCCTCAGCCTGCCAGGAGCCCAGTTCAATGAGCTCGTTGTTCAAAACAAATCACCGTGTTTCCCTGTGCACCTTGGCCAAATAGGGGCCACATTACGGGTGACTCACTGCACATACATAGTGGAATTGAATTTCACTCAGTCTTTTTTGGTGTGCGTTGGGACATGAGAGAGAGGGAGGTAGAGCGTAGGTATAACATACTTCTGTGTGTGTGTGTGTGTGTGTGTGTGTGTGTGTGTCACGATTTTTGGGACTGTTCCAGCAATCTCTTTCATCTTTTCTTTTTTTTCTTTTTTTACAGAAATTAGTCATGCGGGAGATTAACAGGAGGGAATTCAGTTTAATACCCACAGCTCCAGCACGTATTGATGTCAATAAAATGTATTTTAGGACAAACCAACTCTATTGATCCTACCATCAGAAACCGTCTGATAGGCCATTAATGGGGGAGTCGGCTTTTGATGAAAACAAATGAAATGGAGATTGGTTGGGAATCCTGTGAATGGCTGTGCATGAGATTTAAATGGTTGGTTTGAAAGCTCTTAATTCTAGCGCCTGCCCCACTCTGTAGAGTTCTTTTTTTGTACAGTGTTAGACAAAAGTAGAGTTCCCTCCGGGCCTGCTAATCCCCCTTTTTCTTTGTGCTCTGTCTCCAGATGTGTTGGTGAATGGGAAGCCATGTGACTGCGATGTCATTGCCGACTGTAAAGCGGGTGACGCTGTCACCCTGGAGGTACAACTGACCAATCGGAGCAAGAACTCAGTGGGCCCCCTGGCTCTGACTGTGGTGCCCTATCAGGACTTCCAGAACGGAGTCCAGAACTACAATCTGGAGGACGCGGTCACCTTCATCGGCTCCAACACCTTCTATATTGACACGGTCAGTAGGGGCCGGAGTACTTTATGTCATGCTGTCAACAATTCTATTCCACTCTTATTCTATGAAGACAGGTTTTGTATTATTACGACTGTGTGTTACTGAAGAAGGAAACTTTTTCATCAAAGCCACAGTCCGCTTCAAACCTACTGTACCACCCTGCTGGCTTCACTCCGGCTGACAGTGTGCCTGGTGCATGGAAACTGAATATTGAACTGAAAGGTGGCTGCTCATGTTTCATACTGCTGTCTTTTGTCATCACCAGGTTAAACCCAAGGAAAACTCTGTCTGTGTGGGTGCCCTGCTCTTCCTCTACACTGGAGATTTCTACCTTAAGATCAAGTTCCAGGACGACAGTGCTGGACGAGAGCTTCCTTTAGCCTGGTTCACTCTGCCCAGCGTCCACATCCGAGCCCTGGCCACTCCGCTGCAGGCTGGGGCCTGAGGTTCTGGTGGCCTCAACATTAAAGCTCTGAATGAAAGATGAAGAGTTTTGATGTTGAAGTTGTCTGTAAATACACAATTGTTGGGGGGAATTGAATCACATGTAAATATAATTGTGGTTAAGGTTACAGCAAGTGTACAGTATAGTGCAGGTTCACAAACTCACACAGAAACACTCCCCACTCCACTATCTAGTTAATGATATTGCTAACATCTGTACATTGATTGAAAAACCATCCGCTTGGAATGTTATCAGTTATTTATTACTGGCATGGATGTACTGTGGTCCTACCCTACCTCAGTAGGCCGTTAGCATCTATTGGTAAGCTGGATCATCCATCTGCATCAAAATATTAGACATTTAGAGAAAATGCTAGGTTGTAGCGCTGTAAGATGAAGAACACCAATGGTCAGGCATATAAGGAACAGTAGGAACATACTCAGGACTTTCCCACGGGAGACCACTGGTCAACAAAACGTCACGAAAAGTCTAATTTTACTAAAAGTTACGATTGCCACGTGCTAAGTTATGTTCCTTATGTTCCGTGCATGCCTTTCTTAACTAACAAACGTTAGTATTTTAACCCAAAACATGATCTTTTGAAGTACTTTTGTTGCCTGAACCCAACCAAGTATTGTTATTTGTTAAACTTCTTAACGGGAATCCCAGAGCATTAAATAGTGACATCAAGTGGTCACTTCCATTTCTTTTTCTGAAAACAAACGAACTGCACTGACAATGCTTATCTTTGAAAGAACTGACCCAGGTGCTAATTCTTTCTTCCTAGGACTGCTTAGTCAGGACCCCCCTTACTCGGCCTCTGATTGGCTAGTACTTGCTGCCTTTGTTGGTCGGGTTGGTTAGGTCCAGGCATGAGGAGTGAGATTGGTTAGGGTAAGAACACCAGGGTTTGTAAATAAGAGGCAGAGTAAATAGAAAATAAAATACCACAAGCCGGACAGTCTTGTGATATTTAAAATTATCACACCATCCTTTTTCATCACCCTGCTCTGCCAGAGTACGATATGCTCCACAAAAGAGATGCAGCTGCACGGTCAATCGACAGGAACACATGCTACAATTGCGTGTCCCTGAATTAACTGTGTAAACTTCCTGTCCGGTTTGCACCGTTTTGGCTAGCTAACTTGCTTACTGGTAGTTAGCTAACTGCTAGCTAGCTACACTGATTGCAGTGAATGATAGCCAGTGCACGAAATGCTCGACTCCAGCACCAACTGTTCTGAGAAGATATACCAACGTCCACGACCGAGGTGCGACCAAGCAATAATATTGTCACGCTTGTTTTTATATATAGTAGTTTTTTTTTTCATAATCACAGTGCCATTTATGTTAACTTGTCTTTTGAATAACAAAATATCTACTGAAAGAAAATTAGAAATTTGTGTTAAGGGGCAGAAGACCTCAGAGCCCCGACTGAAGAAGAGGAGCTGCAAAACCAACACTGGAGATGTGATATAAGCCACAGTTTATAGCCAGTTATGGACACATAAAATATATTTATTCTACTGCTGTATGGGTATTTTCTCTTGCCACTTTGCCACCACAATGAATTGCTGATGAATCTGACTGTCTTAGATTAGCCTATCATGTGCAACCTATAATTGTTGTAAATAAATGCTAATTGAAGCAACCTGTGTTTGTTTTGACATAATTGTAACTCTTTGCATTCGTCTAAACCCTCCATCATAGCTCTGTGTCCATCTTCAGCGGAGATGTTCTCCATCACCTCAAAGTCTGACATTCCCTTAAACCAAAATCCATAAACAGCGATAAACTGGGAAAATATTCTTGACTAATAGTAATTTTTTTACATTTATTTCTATAGATAGGGTCACTAAGCAATGTGCTGTTGTCCAGTGAAACCTCACAGTTCACCACCAACACTTGCTTTGACATTTTTCAGTGCACATAATAAATAAACATAAACATATGTCAGCAAATTGAAGGAGGACCGTGTAACCTCACCGTAGTTCATCATACTGCGTCTGTGCAGGGTAGAACTTTGACTCTCTGCCCAAACCCAGTTGAGCTGGGCTGTAATTTCTCTACGTTACGGCGAGCTTGAATGGGGTCAGGTTGCACAAATTTCCCCAGTTTAATTTATTTTATTTTTTTAAATGCACACCTTACAGTCTCAGTGATGCCATGAATATTGTATGGGGCTGTGTTAATAAATATTTTATGATTTCCATTTATTATGGCATGTGACTGTTTTGGGGCTGTGCAGAACATTCTGGAAGGCACAAAACTTTAGTTGACTTGTAATATCTTGTATAGTAGCTTGTAATACATTAGCTAATATAAAATATTCAGCCTGTCCATTGATTAAAATAATTAATTGCGGTTGATCGCATGATTGTCCTTAGTTAACTCGCCATTAATGTAAAATGAATCACACTTTTTTTATCTGTTCCAAATGTACATTAAAAAATATTTTTCAAGTTTTCAAAGCTAAAGTGTGAAGTTTCTGTCACCCCCATGAGGAATTTTTGATGACAAGTCTTTTGTGATCACGCAAAGCCCCCACCCCTCCTCAACACAGTTGCTAGTAACAAAGGAGGACACAGAGATAAAAAAACAACAACATGGACTCTTCAGAAGAGGTCACCTTTACTTTACTTGAGTTTCTGCGTGTGAAAGGTCCCGGTTGACACAATCTTCTGAACATGGCCATACTGAGAAATCCAGAGAGTCTTGTGGAGCTGATAGCCTTAATTAGCTTTGGATCAAGTCATTTGGCAATTACTTGAATGTTGCAGATCTTCATTATAATATATAATAATAAAAAAGTTACACACTAAAGCTTTAATGCTCTTATCAACATTGGAGTGGGGAAATATTCTTGCTTCATGCCAATGTTTATTATTGCAACAATCTTACAACACTGACAAATACTATTTGGTACAGGGGTCTTCAACTTTTGTAGGCCAAGGACCCCTAACTGTAAAGGGAGACGAGCAGGGACCCACTACTACATGTATTGAGTTGTATATTAAAATAGGCCTACCGTGACGTGTAGTGTAACCTTGTATGGTGCCCTGCAATACCAAGCTACTATTTACATATTCTTATATCATTCTGCGGTATGCTTCACCAGGAAGTGGTAATAGAAACTGAACCTATTCCGGTGGTTCGGGCTTGGGTTGGGCTTGGACAGAACCATGCAGGCTCATAACGGGTCAGGCCTTTATTTTTACAGTCTATGGTCCGGCCGGATTTTATGACTTATTACTTTGATTTATTACTTTCTGATGCACTGGGAGTTAACCAGTATGCCCACAGCCCCACTAATATACTGCAGGGAAATGTGTTACTCATCACTATCTTGGAACCTGAATCAGTCCTTTTCCAGTAACTATCTCCCTTCTCCAAGCTTTTAGTTTACCACTGGCTCCAGCAGTAGCTCATAATAGAGCGTGGCGGGCCCTTCCTCCATCCCTTATGCCAGGAATGGCTTTCCATTTATGTAAATGTCAATGTAACTCTGTATTCTAAACACATATCTGGGTATTCTGATACGTGAAGCCTTGTTGAAGCAAGTAAAAAGCATTAAAATGACAGGCATGTCTTTCTGAATCCAGTGTTGTTTCCCCTTGAAGGTCACATTTAAAGTTCAGAGGCTTTTCCTCTCGTAGTAAATGTGTTAGTTTACATATGTGAATAATACATCAGAGAATCCACAGAGTTAATCAGTTATGCACACAACGCAAACAATTCCAAAGTCATGCCCTCCATGCTCATTAGGTTGTTTGTCTTTTTTATTTATTCATTTGATAAGGAATGTAGCGCGTGTATACCGGCTTTGAAAAGTTTGAGATTGAAGGCAAAACTGAGCGAGTCGTCTCCTCCTGTATGCAACAATAGGACTGTCTTTAATGGGATCCTGGGCTGCTGTGAGTACAGGCCAACAAAGAGTAGTCCGTATGTATGCAAATGTATCTTCTGCATACTGTTCACTGACCCTTAGAACTGTCTTTTTCAGTAAAAGGTAACTTCATTTTAAAAGCTCAAATTACATACAGGGCTGCAATGAGAAATGTCCTGTCCTTACTCATCCAAACATAAATTCACGTTAATTAAATTCTGGGGTCCTGGACACCTCTCTGTGCAGAGGAATTAAAGAAATGGAACTCAACACCAAAAAAAACAAAAACACCCCATCTCTGGCAGCTAGGAAGCACTTAAATCAGCAATTTGCCAACGTTCAATGTGTTTCCTTTCTTATTATTTAATTTGGTCCAATGCATCCCAGAACGACCAGGCTGAGCTGGGGATGTGCATAGATTAAGAGTTTACATTCAGTGTGTACTACAGCGATGTAGGTAAATACATTGGGAGGACAGATTTCACAAAATGTGGTTCTTCATAACCACCCCCCCCCCCCCCCCCCCCCCCGTAATGGGATTGGGACCCAAAAGAGCAAAAGGAATGGCAACAAAACTTACAAACCAACTACACTCAGTGAGACATATACGGTATAGTGTATAACCGTTTTAACACAAGTGGTGACCAAAACACAATAGTTGACAAATAAAAACACTTGGCAGACCGTCTGCTAACATCTAATCCTTAACAAATACCGTCAAGTATATATTCTTCTTTTATTTCCTGCTGGATCCTCCACTTCCCATTGTGTCTTCCATCCATGATAAATCCATAGATGTCTTCACTGGTTACTTTACCTGAACCCTATTTTGTCTACGGATGTAATATTAACCAAAAATCTTTTAACTTGGTCCACTGTTGAGAAAGACTGCTGCAACCGGCAGCTGTGAACCGGGCAGGGATGGAAGGATGGATGGATGGATGGAAGGAAGGATGGATGGATCAATGGATGGATGGATCAATGGATGAATCGATCGATGGGGTAATTGTGCATGGATCGATGGATCGATGGGTGGATCGATGGATGGATCGTTGGATGGATCGATGGATGGATCGATGGATGGATCGATGGGGTAATTGCACATTGTCACTGTACAGCATTTCCACTAAAAGTGCTATTTTCTCCACTGACAGGCTTATGTAATATTGTAAGTGTCTGATTACATTATGGGAAGATGGAGTTTATATTTAACGAGCCATCCTTTCATTTGTAACTTACAGAAGCCAGGTCAACACAGTTGACTTCCGCTAATAGCATTAGCTTACCTCCACTCTGTCTGCAGCTCTCCACTCTTGGAACAGCATTTTTCTTTAGGACAGGATTATTGCTCTTCTTTGGCTGGTAGTGGTCATCCCTGATTGAACTGGGCACTGTAGCCCCGGTGGTCTGCGAAGGGCCACGTATGGACAGGAGTGTTAGGATCCAGCACAACAAAGGTCAGCCTGTCCGTCGGTTTCCAAGGGAAACGTCTACGAAAGCTGCACGTAGTCATGGCACGATTCAGAAATGTGCAATTGAAAATGGAAACACAAGGCTACGCTGTCTCTACTTTATCCCAAACCACAATCTCTTTCTAAACTTAACTAAGTAGTGTTTGGGCCTAAACCTAGCCAAACTGGGACAGTTTGACAATATAAACATGTTTAAAAGCATGACCGTTACGGTCCCTGGTTTAGATATCAGGACAGAAAACGCTCCTATAGGTAGCATTAGAAGGAAGGAATAAACAACATATCATCTTTTGGTTTGGAGGACGTGAAAACACGGGTGTGTGTTAGTTTGTGGTTCTTCACCACACTTCCACTGCCCTGAACAGTAAACTGACCTCCCCAGAGAAGAGGACACATCCTGAAGAAACCCAGCATCTTGTCTGGAGTTTAAATGAGGTTTCTTATCAGAAAAT
The DNA here is from genome assembly GCF_013103735.1 of Etheostoma cragini. Classification (NCBI taxonomy): domain Eukaryota; kingdom Metazoa; phylum Chordata; class Actinopteri; order Perciformes; family Percidae; genus Etheostoma; species Etheostoma cragini. The sequence continues at coordinate 5,944,287 of NC_048420.1, read as the reverse complement.
CACCGGCGCATTATCAGCCACCAACCTTCATTACCTTGCAGCACACCTGTAATCCTGATCGTAATCAGCCTAACAATCAGCCATCCATCTCCGCTGATGCGTCTCCCCCCCGCCTGATCGCACGCTCTTTCAACAGGGAGGAAAATGAGTTGTTTGAGAGAAAACAAGAGTCTTACATGTAGTGGCGAAGCATTCCCCTGAGCGCTGCTGACGACAGTACAGTGTGTCACCCTGCATGAAAAAGCATGGATGCTACTTCAATTGGCCCTTTCTCCTCTAATCCTCCTCTCATTGAGTAACCAGTCACGTCCATTCATGTACTGTATCTGCAGCCTTGATATGTAAATGATCTTAAGAGTGGAGCGATGGAGGTGTTGTGGGTGGGTGGGGGGGAATTAGGGTGTGTGCTGAAGAAAGACAAGCGATTTGACACCTGCACTGCGTTGACTCTCAAGCCTGTAGCACTGCGAGAGAAACACACAGGGATGCTCATCCGCTGCATGTTTACTGATCCACTGTGACTTCCTGACTTAATTACTTCTCTATCTGCCGCGGCACACGAGCTGTTAAATATGAAATAAACCTAACCTGAGCTGTCAAATGGGACTGCGGCTTATGTGTTTCCTCCTAGTTAAAAGTCTCCATGAAGTGAAAAAAACAAACATTTTTTTCTCACTTTGTTCACAAGCCAGGGCCCACATGGATGATGTTGGGCTGTTTCTCGTAGTCGGAACAATCATTGTGGGGCCAAACTACTGAAGCCTTTATTTTTAATTTCATTCACCCATTTTTTTTATTTAAATTCCTTCTTCTTGCCTTATTTCTGCCTTAGAACAGCCCAATGGAAAGACATTTATTTAAAGTATCCAAATCAATTATGTGTATTTGTAGAATGAACACACTTCCCCAAGTCATTCAAATCCCCAAATCCCCAGAAATAAGAAAACCAGGACCAGACGGGTGTGTCCTCCATGGCTCCCAGCCCTGACCACTGTTCATTTCTGCTCGGGCAGCTTATGTGTAAATCAGCCAATCAGTGTAGTGATGACCCACACGCTGTCTTCTTCAAACACACACACACGCACACACACACACACACACACAAACACACACACTAACACTAGATGACTGAAGATAATGTAGTCATTGCTCTATTGCAAAATACAACATTAGATGGCAACCCTTCCTTGATTACTTTAACAGCCCACCATGTACCAGTGTGACTGATTGAGGTCCCTGTAACCCCTCCCCCCATCCTCCCCCATCCTCCCTCCATCCTCCCCCCATCCTCCCCCATCCTCCCTCCATCCTCCCCCCATCCTCCCTCCATCCTCCCCCTTTTAATTAAAAATTCCATAAAAGGTATTGTAAAACAGAACACAATATGCAAATAGAGCAAATACATATGAACTGTGTATATACAGTATATAAAAAGCAAACTTGAGCGTGTGACATGTGTTTAGTGTTTGGTGCGTTTTTAGTGTATGGTGCAGTGTGAACGCAAACCGACAATATTGCAACTTCACCCTCAAATCGCACCACCTTCCATGAGTGTGAAAGCGCCTTTAAACACCAGAGCAGTGGGAAACAACACGTGGCAACGCAGATGTGGCCTCAAAAATCAGACTTTTTTTCTAAGAATTCTGACTTTTAACTCAACATTCTGACTTTAAAGTCACGACTCAAATACACATTTTTTCATGTCACCCTAATCCTCTTCCTGTGAAGCAGTACAATATACACACCTTGTTTCTGCTGCTGGTATTGTCTGGTGTGTGTGAATGATGTATGGAACCTAACTTTACCTAACAGCTAGAAGACAAGGATTCATCTCCAGACTGTGGCTGGCATTTTTCAGTTTGTGCGAGTGCGACATGAACAGAGAAGCACTCGGCTGTCTGATAATCCCGCTGGGCCGAAGCTCCATCTTCTCAGTCATTCCTCACTCCTAATTGTGCATGTCTGACGTCTCTGCTGTCAGTTTAGAATCATGTGTAGAGAAATTCTGTCGTTGTGCAGCCTTCAGGAAAGATTCATCTGTGTCTGTGTGCTGAGCAGAGGGGTTGGACTGTACATTTGGTGTCATTACCATGGAGACTAATCTAAGCTGTTGCCATTATTAAACTTTTGTCACTGCGAGCTTCTCCAGAAAGGCATCAGGAGTTCTATAGGTGGGCTGAGCGGAGATTGAGATGTGAGAACGGGGAGCTAAATATAGAGCGCCAACTCAGACGCTGTTGATTAGTGGAGCAGTTTAGACTCTTAAATAGCTGCATTTCTTTTACACACACACACACACACACACACACACACACACACACACACACACACACACAGTGGCTGTCGTCTTGCCCACTGCAGAGATGTACTGCATGCCCTGTCAGTGCTGGAATGTAACTGTGTACATTTTACTGTACTTAAGTACAAATGTTAGGTACTTGTCCTTGAGTCTTGTCTTTTCATGCCACCTTCGACTTCTGCTCCGCTACATTTCAGAGAGAAATATTCTACTTTATACTCCACCACATTGATCTGAAAGCTTTAATTACTCAAATTCAATAAAATTCTACACAAAGTACCAATTCACAACGAGTTATCTCAAGACACTTTGTAGATAGAGTAGGTCTAGACCACACTCTGTAATTTACAAAGACCCAACAATTGTAGTAATTCCCCCAAGAGCAAGTATTCAGTGTGACGGTGGCGAGAAAACACTCCTTTTAGGGAGAAACCTCGGACAGACGCAGGGTATCAGTAGGCGGTGTCTGACGGGGCCGGATGGGGGGGTGCTGCAGTGGTAACAATACTCACAATAAAGTTAACGGAACAGTGACTAGAAATAGTACTTGTAGTAGTTCATGGCTTAGCAGGGCACAGCGGGGCGTGGCAGATACACATTACAAAGTAAGAGTTTTGCACAAAACACGTAGTTAAAAGTTGATTGACAGAACAGTTTGGATCATTTCCAGTTTCAGTGTGAGGATTTTTACTTCTACTCTGAGTACATTTTCCTGAGGATACTTTCAGGCTTTTCTTTTGTTCAGTAACATTTTCAATGCAGGACTTATACTTGTAACAGGAGTTTTACACTGTGCCTGAGTGTGCTAGTAGTACTTTTATTCATTAAGATCTTAAAAGTTCTGCCACGCTGCGTGCACGCTCGTCTCCCTGAGACTCCCACGCTCGTCTCCCTGAGACAAGCGCGCTCCTGTTTGTGTTTAAAGTGTGTTTTCATGGAGAAAATGGACTATTTGCAGTTGTAAAACTAATCTGACAGAAAAAAGGGATTCCTCTCATCTCGTGTGGTGAACCTTTTAAAGCTTACAGAAATGACATCCGTGTGTATGAAAAGCCTACACATTAGTGATTCAGAGCTTGATTAAAAAGCTTGCTTTCTTTAATTGCTCAGTTCAGTCTGGAGGAAGATTGTGTTTGCTTCCGCCCCGATTTCTGGATATAAAAAAGGCAGTGAAGATAAAATGTGACAAAAAAAACATCAAATCGCCAGTTGGAACACCAGACCTCACCCACGGGCAATTACCCAAATAAAATAACACCTTCTAGTCTTTTTCCCCTTTTTTATCTCAGGATGTGCCCAATTCACATTACATTAAACTAGGGGACTAATATCTGTGCATTGTCCCCGGCAATGGTACTACGAGTATAAAGAGATATTAGCATAATAAATAATGCATTTAGAAATAACCATTGAAGGTTTTAGCCCAGGCTCTATAGCAGGGCAGTTCACAATAGGATTTTATGGATTCATTCTCAATTTTCTAAAAAAGTAGCAGAACATTTGCATCACACATACATTTATTGTATTGTTCCATAGGCAGATGTTATTTCCAGTTTTTACTGGTTTTTAATACAAGGTAAGGGGACTTTTCTGGCCTTTCATTTGCCATTTTCCCCTTTTCTTAACAAATTTGTTCAGGTTGCACCAATGTTGTACTACTCTGGATCAATCTTGGTCTCAAGACCAAATTTTTGAAGGTCTCGTTCTCGGCTAAAGAGGTTTCAGGATTTTATTTCAACTGTATGGATTTTGCTAAATTGCCTGTACATTATCTGATTTAGGCCTGTGTGTTAAAACTTGCAAATGCAACCGTTAAATTGACTCTTATCTAATTTGTTAGCTGTTAGCTATCTGCTCATCAGATAAACACTCACACACATTCACACTCCCATGGCGCAGCATTCGGGGCCAACTCAGGGTCTTGCCCAATGACACTTTGATCTGGAGCGGCAGGGCCAGGGCTCAATCTCCCAACCTTCTGATTGACAGGTGACTCTACAGCCATCCACAGCCGCCCAATTCACAAGCAATGAGTAAAAACAATTCAGCTTTCAGCAAACAATTGAAGGAAATAACCAGTTTCATTAGAATACATTATAAAACCTTTATTCTTATATACAAGCCTTCTTTAGAGCCACTGACATGTTTGATGTTTGATCATCACAGATTTGCCCTTTTACAGACATAACGTTACTAATGGGACTAGAAGTTATGTGATACAAAAAATTGAATATGTTAATTTCTCAGCAAAAGTGGTTGTTTAACAATGAAGACAACAACTCCCATAATCCCACGCTAGTTTAAGACGTCAAAAGTCTATGTTTTGTTGTTTGATTGAGGGACACGTAGCAGCAGGACAGAAAGATTGTGTGTTTAAGTCGAGAGAAAGCATTGTTGCAGAGTTGGGTGAATGGTGTACGTTCAAAGGTTGTTTTAGTCGTGAGAGAGGACAGATAGTCTAGCTAGCTGTCTGGATTCACCCTGCAGTGATCTAAGGACCAGGTAACCACAACGGCATTTGCAACGACCACACCGGTTTGTTCAGCAGTCCCATGGCCGCAGCGCAAAACTTCAGCCAAAGCGAGTCCCTCAGCAGGACACCTCAGAGTCCTGTCTCTGGGTGCATGTGGAGGGTGATAGGTGTCATCGCCCACTGGTGAGGGCGAGGCGTGTGATGGCTCCACCGTTCAGGTCTGAGATGTTGGGTGGAGGGGAGCAGAGCGTTTTGGAGGCGACGTGTGTGATCTTGGTGAGTTGGTTTTTGTTAGTAGGTCATACCACATCTCCTTTTTCCTCGTCGTCTCCCCTCCGTCTACCGTCAGTTAGCTCTTAGTCTTTAATAATAGCCAATCCACTTTTGAGAATGAGTCAGTCTACTTAAGGATTAACCAACACACAGTATCACTTCCGGTCTAACCACATGCCATCTTAGTAACTAATAAAACGATGATAGAGTCATCAAAACAATGATAGCAACATCTCCACATCAGGCTTGTCCAATGCTCCAGTGCATGCTGGGATGCAGTGATGGAGCAGTGACTCGACTTACTCCCCTACTGATGACTTGGACTCGGACTTGAGGATCCATGAAATAAGACTTGGAAGTTGAATGAAGTATCTGACTACTGTTACCTGTAATAGGTCGTGAAAATGTGATATAAGATATTGATATAGAGTAGATTTATTCTGTAACTGTTTCATGTCTGGAGCTCATGGTGTGTGTCTGGAGCTCTTGATGTGTGTATGCTCCGTAGTAAATACATTGGTGGCACTTTTGCTTAATGTAGGCCTCTTATTTGTTTTCTTTATCAGCTCATGAAGGTGCCAGAGTGGACCAATGGAGGCCATCTTGGAATTTAACTCAGACTCAACGCTGATGACTCGAACGCTGGTAATGTGGACTTCATCATCAATTAATCAGATTTTAGTTATATAGCACTTTTCATACATGTGAATGTAGCACAACGTGCTTCATACGATACACCCCCCCCCCCCCCCCCCCCCCCTCTTGGATAACAAGAACATAACCTGTAGAAGACAATCCATAAAATACATAAATAAGACTACTTCCAGAGACTATAGTAGACAGCTTATTCAAAAAATAAACACATAAATATGTATGCAGTGTATACACTTTATATTAATAAACTTACTAAAACAAACCACATATGAACAAATAAATAAAAAGGACCATAAGTAGATAGATAAAGAAAAGGAATACTTGGGTTGTTTATTAAAATGCCTGACTTAAAAGGTAGGCTTGGGACTTGGACTCGAACCCTGGGGACTCGAGACTCGTCTCAGTTCCCAACTTACAGTAGGTAAGTGGGACTGGACTCTGACTCGACTAGAGACTAGACCAGAGACCAGTTGGTGACTCGACTACAACCCTGCTGGTATGTTTCCTTCATTCCTACCTTGGGGATGCTACAATATAAACTCATACAAACCTTAAGAGTCCGGTTGACTGTGATGTGAATGTTAAATATTAAACAAGAGATTTGTCTGATTTAAAAAGAGGGTTTGGGGTCTGTATTGGGCATCAAGAATGAGAATGAATCATAATCCCATTCTTCTTTAGATGTGTATAAAGTATTACAATCCCTTTAGCCATTAATCACATGACCACCGTTGGTACAGCACACTGTGAACCTGGGGCCTTCGGGCCCCTTGAGGGCCTTGGTGTGGGTTGTCTATGCAATCTTTTTACATGTATTCTGCCCTGCTGCATCTCTCCTCAGTGTGTGTATGATTACTTGGGATGTATAGTGTGCGCATCAGCCTGTCAGCCCTCAGCACCTCGGACAGCGCCTGTGCAGCCGACTCCCCACTGCTGGCGGAATGTAAGAAGCCCTTCTGATCGCATCTGAGTCTAAGTAAACCCTCTCTGGCCATGTAATGAGTGGGAGTTGTCATTGTGGGCGGTTGCGCGGCGTGGAGACGGGGGGTGGGGGGGGATGCAGTCAGTAGCGCCCCAGCTGATACCCCCCTTCTAAGAGTACAGGCAGATCCTCAGGCCAACAGTTGGATGAATCGTGACACTTGGAAGAAGAGAAAAACACAGAGCCAGGAGGAGCAACGCCCACCGATTAGAGCCTGGAGAGTGTGTGTGTGTGTGTGTGTGTTTGTGTGGAGACAGAAAATGCCGAGCCTTTAAAATACGAGCAGATTGTGACACGAATGGTTAACAAAGGCCCCCCCGTACCGCGCATGTAGTCTTTTTTTGTTCTTTTTTTAATCAGTTTAAACTGATCAGACTGTACTGGAGGGAAAGCTTGGATGTGCGCAACGGAGCAGAAGTGCCACTGCGGGCGCGGAGCGCGCTGTTGCCTGAAATAACTTGGCTTATTCAAGCTTTAAAGTATGTTCTTTCATTCTTATCTTCCACACAGTCTATAAAAGACATGGTGGGAACACTGTTCTTTGCAATGGAAACTGTTGTCGAGGATGATTCGTTGTGCTTGGAATGCTATTCTTTATTCCTCCAACAACTGGTGAGTTGATCCAGGAATAAAGCGTCTGGAAAGGGGAGATAATGCTGTGAACATGTTCGGTCCGCGCATCGTGTGAGTAACGTTTCCCAACTTGGTGTGTTGCTCTGCGATCCTCTGTGACCCCTCCGCTCTTATCCGCCACTCAGCACATTTGTGATGAGGATGTCAGCAGTTTGTGAGGACCATTTAAGAATTCCACCGAAACTGGATGGGCTTTTTTGCATATGGTGGATGGCTGCTAAAAATAGCTTGCACGCTGATGAGGTTACGATGAACAGGTTGGTGTTCAGCTGAAACTTAGAGACATGCGGAAAGATGTCCAGTTCCAGGACATTTTAATCAAAGACACAGCGAGTGGAGCATCAAAGTAAATAAATATACAAGGATCTGTCACCGGTCACTTAACTGATTGGAAGAATTGCTTGACATCAGCGCACTTGAGGAACACAGAGACCAACAGGCGATCTGGGGAGCAGCTTGTTGATGGCACTGCGCACCGGGAGGACTTGGTTTGGGCAGGTCTTGCGCAGGGTCTTTCGGCTGCAGGGCTCCTGGTCCAGGCGATCGAGCAGTCTCTTGTGTCTCTCCGCCAACCAGGAGCAGGATCTGGGAGTGTGTCCCCGGGATCACTACAAGGCGGGGGGGTTCCACCGCTGCTCCGACTCCGGCGTGCACCGCGGCCACCGTCACCGGAGCGCACCTTTCTGCGTCTCTGCTTCAAGGCGCTGTCCACACGGCTTCCCCAACGCTTGCTGCGCCTTCCCGGGGAATCCGAGGGGACATGAGCCCCTCGGTCGCCGGTTCCTGTTGGCCATGAAGCGGCAAAACGTGCGGACCTTGTCCCTGATCATTTGCACGTTTACGTACCTGCTCGTCGGGGCCGCCGTCTTTGACGCCCTGGAGTCCGACTTCGAGATGCGGGAAAAGGAGCAGCTGGAAGCCGAGGAGAAGCGTCTCCAGGGGAAATATAACATCAGCGAGGATGATTACCGCAAACTGGAGAGCATCATCATGGAGGCAGAGCCCCACAGAGCCGGGGTGCAGTGGAAATTCGCAGGGTCGTTTTACTTTGCCATCACGGTCATAACCACCATAGGTAAGTATCAGTGTTTTTATTTTTTTGGTGAGTTCCAGTTTCTAAAAAACAGAATAGAGCTCATAACCAGTGCAGGTGCCTCTCGGTGTCGGAGTCTCATCACTGTTGCTCAACAGGACATAGTTTATTATGATAACAGTTACATTGTCAAGTCAATAAAACAGAAAGTAGGCAGAAATATGGCGAAAGCATATGTTCGTGTTCACGTTCGGAGCAGTCCCAAAGTATCCGACCTGATCACAAATATGTCTGCGGAGTCTTAAGATAGTTAAGATAGAAGTTTTTGAGCAACATGTTGCAGTACAGTCCCTTGGCGGTCCGAAAGGAGTTGTAGCCCATACTTGATGGAGCTCAGTGTCTGACCGTGGCGACACCACGGTCCAACAGCACGAGGACATTTGGATTTATACAACATAACACTGGGGGGTGACTAGCGCACTCAGCTGGGTGTTAAAACACACATGTGGGTTTCCGTTGGCGCAGCTGGAGTGGGCTACGAATTCAACTTTGACGAGTTTAGTGGGTTAGAGACTGTGGGGAGGAGATGTGACGGAGGCTTCGGGGACGGGACTGGCTGAGAGAAGCAGCAAGGTGGTGCTGAAAGGACAGCTCCTCTGAGTTCCCGATCCCAGTCAGAAACAAGCTTCCTCGCCACAGTGAGTTCCACCAACACGTGGAATCTGGCTCGGGGATCGGCGCACACGTACAAAAACACACATATTATACCAGAACAACAAATAAACAGAAAATACAGAAAAATAACATTTATACACATTATATATATACGTGTTACTTTTGACATTTAGACATTTAAATGTCTATTTCTTAGGTTTAGGATTTGACAGTACAGAGCTTTATTTGAAAAAAAGATGGGTGAGCTATGAGAGCCGGTGATCACGAGAAGTAAAAAAAATAAAAACTGCAAGTACAAATCAATTCAGTTTAAATAAATACATTAATTGCTTACG
>NC_048420.1:5893454-5934737 GCF_013103735.1 Etheostoma cragini | reverse complement strand
CCCCCCCCCCCCCCCCCGCCCCCCCAGGGTGCTGTCAATCAGAAAATGGTGATCTCCATTGGATCAGAGCACTGTCACTTGGCTGCCTGTTATCTTCCCATCCCTTGTCACGTGACCAAATAATGTGTACATGATGACTATCCAAAATTCTGGTACCACGGAAACCAGCCCTGGTAGAGCTTTATTTATTTATTTATTTTTTAAAGTGGCAGACTAAGAATGTGTACTGTGTTAGGATACACAGTTTGATTAAAATGAAAACAAGTTAAATTAATAATTCATGCAATGCAGATTTAGATACCTGTTGTTCTAGCCAATATTTCCTGTACTTCTAAGCAGTCTTGTTAAGTCAGAGAGTGCTGTTCCAGAGGAGGACTTGTGTCTGGAGGAAAGTACAGCAACAGGCCTGCCTGTCCTCCAGTTTTTCCAGGCTCCACTTAAAAGGGACACCTGCACCGAGCAGTGAAGGTGGATCCGGCACGCTGTTTTTTCCAGGCTACAGCAACAAGAGCCATCGGAATATTCATGTCCTGTGAAGTGGTTACACTCACTGTAGCGGGCTGTGTGGAAACAGGACGCTTTTACGCGTTTTCATACAGACTTTTTTCCTGCAAAATGAAGAGGAGTGAACCTCATTCACTTGTGACTAGGAAGGGAACAGTGGTGGAAGAAGTATTCAGATCCTTTACTTAAGTAAAAGTACTCATACCACACTGTAAAAATACTTTGTTACAAGTAAAAGTCTTGAGTTCAGTACTTGAGTAAATGTAGTTAGTTACATTCCAACACTGGAAGGGAAGCAGAGTTGTTTGGATTAAAGTTAAGCTAACCAGAAAAGGGGTTGTTTCATGACAGTAGTTGCATTAGTTTGGTTGTAGCAGAATGTAATAAGTAAAAGAAATAGGAAACAGCTCTGGCAGAACAAGGATTCTTCTTGCTGATTGCCAAATCCAAATTATAATGTTGTGAAAATGAGTGCAAGTCCACATTTAAAGTGGAACTGTTTCATGGTTATACGAGCATATAGTATTATAATTGTACTAAATCTGCTGTCTTAATGAATTCAGGGAAATTGTAATTATAAACTCACAATATGTGTTTCTGAGGGGGGTGTTTTACACGTCTGCAGAGTAATGAATCGTGTAAAACAACAGAAGAATGCATTCCCTTGCATTAAACTTCAGTTTTATTTGCCATTTAACATACATTTGACAAATCTTCATGTGGATCAGAATAGGAAAACACTGTGAGTGTTGTAATGTCCTTCACTGCTGATCTAGAAAACTACTACTATTTTACATTGTCATGGGGTTTAAAGAATATGTACTCTACGGAAAGACCATAAACACACAATTTCCCAGTTCTGTTACCAAACTGTCAGGGTCTCCTAAGCCTGATCTAGGTTATTCCTTGATTAATGTTTTCTCAGAAACTATATTAACAAACTGGCTGTTACTTCATTAGAACAAACATTATACTTTATTTTTGACTAAATCTTACAGAAGCTCTATTGCTGCTGTAAATCCAACTATAGAGCATGAAATGTGTATCAATCCGCAGCATAAAATAGTCCCCTACAAAATGCCCAATTTCCCCCTGTTTGAGTAACAGCTGCTAAAAACTTCAGCTGTTTTAAGATATCATTTAGCATTTTTTTTTAATGAAGCTATACATCCATGACACAGTTTGAAAGATTTTGAGGATTTTCTTCAGTGGGGACCAAAGGGCTTAAGGCTGAGGGCAAAACTCAGGATGGGGAAGCTGGAACGTATTGAGAGACGGACCAACACATTGTTGGTTTTAGACTTTAATGGGATTTGTTGTTAACAACAAAAGCACAGCATATTGCCAGACTAATCCTTTTACCACATCAGCTGGCTCTAGTGTGAGGTATGGTCAACGCTGCATGTATGAGCAAAGCAGCAGTGTGTCTGAACAACGAGGTAGCTTTCTACACAGCTCAAGGAAGTTTTTACATCATACAGAGTCAAGAATGGACAACATGGACAATGGCAATAGTAACTTCTTTCTGTAGTTTACTTCCACTTAACATTAACATTTCAACTTAATTTCATCGGATCATCGAATCAGCGGATACATTATCTTTGACCGTCACAATCCAGGGAAAGGACTTGTTTCACGATCAGAATTTGATCCATTTTGTCTGATAACATTTGGAAAGTCTAGAAGATCTGCACAATTTCATTATTCAATCCCCATTCAAGTTAGCGGGCTGAAGAGGAAGTTGCCGGCTCAGCCGTGGGCTGCACAAAACAGAAGTAGTGCCAGTCATCCAGGTAATATGAAGGCTTCCTGCGCCACTGAGCAACCCTCATAGGAATGAACGGGGCTCCTTCTTAAATGTTGATTTGAAATGAGAGATGATCCCATGGAAAGTTCCCCATGCCAATCTCTATGTATGGTGAAGGGTATGGGATGACACAGGGTTATTTTATTTCCAAAGGCCGAGGAAACTCAATCAGGATGCATAGTATCCTGATCCATGAAATAACTGGCCTTTAGATATAAATATGTGCCTGTCTCTTTAGGAATTTAACATGGGGGTGTGTATACTTATGCCCCCTGTATTTTAAGGAAGAACATTTATTTATTTACAATACATTAATCATTCACAAAGAAAATTGGTTTCCTTAAAGGTTGGATTTTTCCTCAGTTGTCTCATTATTTCAGACATTAAGATAGATTTTTTTTTTATTCCCCTTTTTAGTCAACTTTAGCATGCGTTCCTAAACTTCTGAGCACCACTGTATTCATCCCTGGTTGGAATGTGGTTACCTGATGTCTCAGAAAGTTGCCATGATCCCTGGTGTGGTGGCAATGTTTCCGCGTGGTGCAAATAGTCCTGGACATGTTGTCTTGATCAGCTTTAGAAGAAACAGCACACAGTCATCTGCTACCATTCTCTCTGGTGTGTTCTGTTCTTTCAGTGGGATTTCTGATTACTAGGTTTAGGAGAGATGGAATTTTCTGGATGCCTCGGAGCATGAAGTTAAGCAATCACAGGAAAGTGTCTTGATGTCAGTTTGATATCTTTTTTTTGTGATTTTCCTGACCATCCAGACTGTACAAGGCAGACCAATTTCATCTGGCCCTCCAAGCAGGTTAAATCCAAGGCTAAGAATTATTTGCAGGTAGTGTTTGACCCAGCCATGCATGTCTTTAAGGTGTGGAGCTTTGATTTGATGAGTTCACTCGATGATTGGAAGGCAATACTCAAACATACCGTTCAGTTGAGATTCGTCACCTCGTACTCTCACCTCTTATTGCCTTTTGAGGGACATTTTCCTCTTAGTAATAATGCAACTGGATTTATTTGTTTGCACTCCATAGATAGCTTTTCAAATAATTATAAGTAATAAAGAATTGAAAGTAACTTTGTGCAAAATAAAACTCTGCTGCAAAGATAAGGAAAACAATTTGGACTGTGTCAACTGTGAGCTGTTTGAGGAAACTGATTAAATGTAGTGTCTTCATGCTGGACAGTAGAAACGGTTCAAAGATATCTATTAAGATAGCGTGCTCACTGCTGCATGTGTACATTTCCAGCACAATAAATCACAAGAAAGACAAATACCCCAGGAGAAATGTAAGAATACAGCTCACCGCCACAGTACGCTGCTCAGAAAGCCATCCATGCAGGTTATCTGTTCGCTACACAACTTTTTTAGAATGTGATCACACTAAAGGAAAGAAAATAACAGTGTAAAAGAATATGCAGTAAAAGTGAATGAGAACAGTCCATTGAATTACATTTCAGAAGTGATTTAAAGGCTGATATCAACTCTGCTGGACCCATCTCTTAGTAGTAGTAGTAGTAGTAGAATGTAATAGAAAAAACAGTAGGTAGGTATTTGAAACCTTAATATTAATAGTAGAAGCAGTATTAGTAGTAGAAGGTGTGGCAGTTTTAGCAGCGGTGTTTTTAGTGATAGTAGTAGTCCGGGCTTTTTGATCACTTGTTAACATGGCTAGCAGAGTTCTAAAGTTACCAGCCGATCAGACTTTCCACTAGCCAAATATGTATGTTTTTTCCTAACTAACTTTACTTTACCGTGGTATTGCTGTGTGTATTTTGTCCATAACAAATACCCGTCAATCGGCACCAAAACGTCAACATTGGTAAATGCTGTAAACACAGTCTTTGCAAATCTTTCCAAACCTTAATAATAATAATAATAATACATTTTATTTAACAGTGCCTTTCTAAGCACTCAAGGTCGCTTCACAGACAATAAAAGACAGCTACAGGGAACAGAAAAGTGCAAGCAGTAGTAACAAAACAAACTAGAAGAACCAAGGAGGACTGCCTTGTTGCACGATCTACATTTTCTACAAAACTTGCCATTTTCAGCCTGTAGCTGGCTTGTTGAGGTTTTTTGTTTCCTGTAGCGAACGGCAACACACAGAGAGCAGAGGGTGAGGGACATCGGCGTCAGATGTCAGGCAGTTATCCTGGATATGTCCGTCCGTTGATCCAGAATATAGCAGTAGTAGTAGTAGTAGTAGTAGCAGCTCTAATGATAATAGCAATATTAATCATAGTAGTAGCAGTCTTTGTACTAAAAGTAGTGTCAGTAGCAGAAGTATATAGAGAGACTGACCACCTTACATAAACTGTTCAGTATATTTTCAAATAATAATCCAAAAAATTATTAAATAAAAATAAAATAAATCATTGTGAATAGTTTCACATGTATATTTGAGACCTGCACGTCATACAACAAACAACTTTTGCAAAAAAATTCATTAATCACCTATACAACATGTGCTGTGTAATTAAAGTACTCCAAACATCCTTTAGTCAAACCATGTGTTATTTTTCAGGGTTTAACACAAAGATGGCAATCCTAACCGAATCAAAATGGAAAGTAAATCCCATTTTCCATCATCTGATATTTCAAGGTTTGGTTGAGTCATTTCATGGAAATCATCACAGTATTTACAGCACAAAAGAAACAGATGGGACTCACTTTCCACGTCAGTGTACACAACATGTCTTCCTCCTAAATCGTTTGGGGTAGGGTTAGGTAATCAAGATATAGCACATACAAGCCTCTTTAAAGACCGAAGAATATGTACACAGTTCATGTATTTTAATTTCCTTTCGTTTCAAACCTTTATTTAATACTCAAGGCCCATTGGGGGGACACTCATTTTCAATGGGGCCAAAGTGCACAGCATGCATTTCAGCAAATTACATTCTAATAATAACACCAATAACATTTAAATTACAACAGATGTAAAAAAGTGTGTAAATGTGTGGCAGACAGATACAGTATTATCCTGGGGGCAATATAAAAAATAAGAAATAACAAATAGAGGTAGTGGTAGTAATAGCAGTTGTAGTAGCAGCAGTGGTAGTAGTTATGGTGATAAAAGCAACAGCTGCAGTGTGAAACGTCTACAATATTACATAAACTGCACTTTAAACTGAGGATCTGAGGCTACACATTTACTCATGGAGGATAAAAAAAAGCTGTAATCAATAGCTGGAGGCCTCACCTGACTGTGCTTTATTGATAGCAGGCTACAGAAAGTCACATGTTCAGTTTAAGGGAACCTCTGGTGACAATCCGGGATGAGATGCTCCTCATCATTCTCCTCATGTCGCCATAAACTGTTTAAAAAAAAACAGAAAAAGAAAAAAGAAAGGCAGGAGGTCTGAAACTGGAGCCCAGCTGTGATACTGTTAGAACATTTCAGACCAGCTGTCTTGAGGGGCCCATCTCGGCCGCCATGATGAGGCTGTAGGCACCCCCCCCCTTTCCAGATTGACCCTCCAAGTTGACTATATTTATTCCTGTGACTAATTGCACCCATTGCGACACTTAGTGATGACAACATGTGGTGAGTGCAAGGTGTTCTCACCCGAACTGTGCTCCGAGGGAGAAAAGCAACACAGTACAGGGCCTATATATATACTTAGCTTTCAAAATTGTACCCGTTTTCTACGTTTTTTTTATATCTGAAATATGCGTTTCTTTCAACCAAATTGCCCCCAAATAACTGGTGTATTCAATTCAATTCAATTGTATTTATAGTATCAATTCACAACAAGAGTTATCTCGAGCCACTTTTCAGATTCTTTGAATATTCTTTGATGTATGTATGTCCGTTGAATGGAGCCCATACAACAGTCTTCGCAAATTAAATGGTTTCTTGACCAGATTCTCACATCAACTGTGATATCCACAACCTCTAATTCTAACTATTAGTCCAAATATTTAATAATTTCTGTTTTTTTAAACAGAAAATGAGGTACAATTTCATTTAAATTAGGTTTATTGACCATGAATTAAAAATAAAAATAAAAAGGGGACAAAAACGTGCCATTTTGAGTTTAAAAGGTAAAAGTCAGTGCTGTTACATGATGAAACTATCAACATGTGTATGTGGATGGGCAGTTTGGGGTATGACTGAAATTGGATTTTGAAGAGACTGAGATAACTCCCAACAATAACTCAGATTATACCAAATTGTTTCCTTTTTGACTTACTAGAATGAAAGAGCCTCTGAAACATCACAGACACCATCAGCAAAACTCTTCCTAAAACCCAGGCTGGTGAAGCTCAATCAGGCTCTGCAGCACTTTAAGACCACTGAATGGCAGACAAACACGTAATTGCTTTTTAATTAAAACTTTAACAAAGTGATGTTTACACAGTGAGATTCTTTTTATAAATAATCACCAGAAGTGATTTAATGACTAAGTGGGTAAAGGTAAATAATAGAACAGCTAGAACAGTCTGGGAGGTCCAGAAAATGACATCACTTCACTGTAATGCAGTCTGTAAAACAAGGATAAGACACCCTGTACCATATAACCATATTCAAATCTAAGACGATATCTAGCCTCATATTACAATATCATTATAACAGTGATGTAATGCCCAAGCCTACACCGTAACGTAGACCCATCAATCCTGACACTTCACATTAATGTTACTGCCAACAATGAGACCAGAACTTACTTGAGGAACTCCGGGATAAACGTTCCAATTGTCAAAGTAGCTCTAACTGCACGAGTAGTGCATGATTATTTCCACAATAGTTAGGTCAAATGCTTTTATCCTTTTATCCACCATCGTCGCAGATAAATCCATTACCCGTCCTTTCTAATGAATGAATGATGAAAGCGCTTTGTGAAGATGAGTCAGATGCCGTGTTTTGGTGGGACCTATTGTGCCAGTCACAATTTCCATTATACTGCACGGAAAGGGTCACTTCCACAATTTTTGGACACATCCACTAAAAGAGAGGGCATCGTGTATCAACACATTAAAAAAAGCCAATTTTATAAAAAGTCAAGGGGCTAATTCTAAATAATAGAGTGGTAGAAAAAAAGACATGTTAACCGAGACAATTACAAGTATAGATCTGTTAAATATACTTTCATTAACTTTTTTTCTACAAGTAGTCATATATTCATCATACTGATTTTGAATGATCTGGGTTTAAGTCTCTTTTGAGTTTTTACTTCAGTTTGGATTTTAATATTCGTTTCATGTAAATCATGTTCTGTTTGTTTTCCAAAACACATATTTATTATCTTGCATTTGACAATTTCTTCTTGTATAAAATAAATCAGCGTTAGGTGTGCATTGCCAGTCTAGCTCAACATACATGTGGTAATAACAAAACTGGTCCCAGAGCACAGGAAAGCATTTACATATGATTAGACAGAAGAAACATGTTCGACAAAAGGAAATTATATGGTGCCTATAGGGTTTATGGGATCAAAATGTTACAGAAGGTCAATTTGCATGTAATAGTGGCTCTGTGATTTGTCTGATACGCCACGCAGCGCCACAGGCTGCAAAACGCTACACTTTGCTTCCACTCGGCTGCCGTCCTTAGGATGATAACACACACCGTTATCTTGATAGAGATTGTTTGGTGGAGTTCTGCAGATGTGAAGCATGTAGACAGTGATTACTGTATGTGTGTGTGTGTGTGTGTGTGTGTGTGTGTGGGTGGGTGGGTGGATATAGCGGAACACACAGATTGTCCTTCAGCGATGCATCTTGACAAGGACTGATTGGAGAGCTGGATTTCCTAATTCCCAAAGAGAAACTGTTGGTTGTCCAGCTGTGTTGGTGCTTTCATTCGGACATCAAAAAGCACCACCAGGGTTGGAGCTAGACGGTTTCCCTTTCTACAGGGCCCCGAGTTTTCTGCTACGCCCCTGAAAATGACAGAAAGTTGCAGTTATTTTAAATACCTAAAAGATTTGGGCCTGAAGCCCCAGAAGCCGCCCCTGAGCACGTCCACTAGGAGGGTCAATAAGTCTGCTAACTTATCAGCATTTTCTTGATGACATATGGGCTGTAATACCTCAGGCTTCTCATTAGGATTATTATTACTCTTTAGTATGGATTATGTAAATCTTCAATACATCAAGGACACAGGATTTCATGACTTCTTTTCTCGAGCAGCAGTCAATAAAGTGACTGAGCATATTTTAGACGAGATGATTTGCTCATTCATTCACCAAGTTTAATAACATGTGCATATGCAAGGATTAATGGCATATGTCATGTTTATTGTGGCATGTTTTTCTTTTGGGAGAGGAAACCTTCAGAATAAAGGCACGATTTTTAAATGTCATGAAGGTCTTTTCTTCACAGATGTTGTATGTTGTTTTAATACATCTTTAGCAGTCATATAAGCAAAACAAATTGAGCAGATTTTATAGAAAGCACTCAGGGCTTCATATGAACGGCAGTTAAACATAAATTCAGTTTACCTTTTTTTCAATCACACAGCAACCTGTTCTGCCACAGCGTTCTGACATTAAATCTTCTTCAGTCTTATTTTTAAGATGCGTTTGGCTTTAAGGCATTTATGACAAAACATGGTTATTCTTCAAGGATTAGTTTACCAATATTACAGCAAAGCAGATAGCTCTGAGATATCTTTCTCTGAGATTTAAGCTTCCATACGGTGGAAGTGAAGGATCTTTTATTTGTGCAATACAAACTTAAAGTGCTGTGACACACATATTTCATTACTTTGTTGTAATGTCTAAAGTTCTAGCATGGACTCTGTAACTTGGTTACCTTGTTTCAAGCCATTCTAGTGTGGTATAGAAAGCCTGCAGGAAGACTCAGCTCAATTTGTGCCAGTTAGCATTAATAGTCAATGAGCTAAGCTGCTTGACTCTGATTGGCTAACAGCTAGCCAATGAGAGCGTGGCTATCAGCATCCTTTACCCAGTGCAACTGGGCGAGCTCATGAATAGTAATGAGCTCAGGCAACATGACATCAGAGTGACCAGCTTTTGAAATTATTTCTTCCCAGTGGCTAGAGCTGACAGAGGAGGTAGCAGTTAATTCTCACATTCACCACATAACCCAAACAAATGTGGACCTAACATATTTCAAAAAATGCAAGTAAAAACAGTTTTGTGTTGCAGCTGGACACAAAACTGTGAATAAACTGATAAAATAAAAAGCACACAAATCTATATGTCCCTGTTACTCTGGATAATCCACAGAACATGTTTACAACTTTTTTTATCGGAACATCTGCTAGTAAAAAAAAAGAGTTAGGTAGGCAGCACATGGTTTTTGGAAAGACACATTCAATTTCAACCAAATTTTACAAAAAACATTCACCATCCACAATTATCTTTTTGGAGTGGAAGCACAACTTTCAGAGGTTGTTGATGAAAACTGAAAGTATCTACATAGCTACATACCACAAGATAAAATAAGAGTATTGTGATTTGAATCAGACTAACAAGACAATAACCATATTTTAACGTAGATCTAGGGACGGCAACATCTGTTTATCCATCGCTTTGATCCGGCTTAAATATCACAGCAACTATCATAGACTAAGATGACGGATGTTACTGCTCCCCAGAGGATGTAGCCTTATGGCATTTGTGATTCCTTGGCTTTTCCTTCCTCCAGTGCCACCATTAGATTGATATTCTAAAGATCCCATATTAGGAAAAGTGATATTTCCATTTCTTTCCGGTTGAGGTGCTCTATAAATACTGTGAAAAAATTGCTTAATCCACAGAGAAATGCACACTTTTGGGTTAGGGGTGGGGCTTCAAGAGACAGGTGCGAAAGACAGGTGTTTCAGACAGTCAATATGGGACCTTTAATAATTTTAGTGAAATACCTTGACAAGTATGAAAAGATCTCCGTGAAATGCAGTACAAATATCACTTAAATGATTTTCTGTAGTAGTAGGCTACTAATACTTGTTCCAAAAAGTAAGAAATAACTTAACTGGGCCACGAAAACCCTACATGTCACTTTATTTAGAAGTTTGCTCGTGAGATCCCAATTCCGTAAATTCAGGCAGATATCACACTTTTTGGCCAGATGTCCGTTACCTTCTGCTTTCTTTGTGTTTTCATTTTAAACTCCGGTGGATTTCTGAGGACTGTAGTTAACTGCTCCTAAGATCTCTGCAGGGTAAATCCTGACAGCTAGCTAGACTATCTGTCCAATTAGAGTTTTCTCTCACACAACTAAAACAACTTTTAAACGTACACGTTCCACCAAAAGAAGTTCCTTCATGAGGTTATTTTGCAGAAGCTCTTATGAGTTTCTCCTAATGTCAGCAATTGATTTTTGATCAGTAGGTATTCCTCCCATCTAGGAATTTTGTGTGGACTAGCCAGACCCTCTTTTGCAGCACTATGGAGGAAGATCTGGCAAAGTGAAACTATGTAATGCCCTAAGAATATTGTCTTCTTTCCTTCACTTCAAATTCATTTTAAATATCATGTTCATGTTAATTTATTCAACTAATTATTATCTCAGAGTGATTGATGATTATGAACTATGTGCTGCAGTATTAAATGGCTCTCATTTGTTTACACCAGTATTTGCCTCTAGAATTTTAAATCATGGTGTTTTGAACTTGTTCTTCCCGTTTGATTTAGTACTTTTAATGAACATAAGTGATTAAAACAAAAATAAATAAAGATTCTTGTGTTTTTATAGCCCTTCACACTGTGTAACGTCACCTGGATTTATCAAGGATCTATCACTGATTTAATGAAGTGTTATTAAAGTGTATAGTGGTTTTGGTCACTTGAGATTCTACATCCATCTAAGCAATTTGTGAGATATAATCTGTGCTGTGAATCAACACCTTGCTGCTTGGCAGCCAGCTGTAATGCTTATATTATGCTGGATGAATTTGTACTCGCCTTTCTTCTCGAAACAAGAAAGTTGTTACTGTCATACTGCTGCTTATTGAAAAATCATTTGAAGCGTTCACCCTAGTTGCGCTTTGTAGCCAGTAGATTATTTTCACTTTGCTAAAGTTTCCTATTGGGAGCTTGATGGAGGTCTCCACACAGATCGATGGGAATGTGTTCCTGTGGTGCTGATGCTCTCTGTGGGAGTCAGTGGCTCTGAAGCCAGCTGGTCTGTTTTCACTGCTCACAGGCTAAACTGTGCACACATGGTCCCTCAGTACAACACAGTTTGTGCTTCTGGCTTTATTCTAAAAACATGGACATTAGATAGTATTATATACTTTCTCTTTCCATTTAACACACCTAAATCTATTTATAAGTGCCTGTGAAGACAGTTGTATAATGAACAGAGCTTTTCAAAGTCTGAGAAAATAACTGTAACGATGTCATCAGAGTTAGAGGTCTTCAAGGGTAACCTGAACCCTAGGTGTGGAGAGTTTGGATAAATGGTTTATACAGTTAATCGGGTCCAGGTTGGGTACTGTTCTATTACCTTAGGTCCTAGGTCTGTTTAACATTGTGTAATACGCAAGGGGATCAAAGAAGACCCGACCGTGATAAGCGCTGATCATGATGAGAGCACAGGTCAGAGTCGGAGAGCACAGATGATAGCAAGTTACCAAGGCTTACCGTCGGCAGCTGTGGAAATGAGACAATGTTATTACAAGTTCAAAAGGGCAAAGGGCAAACAGTCAAAGTTATATTCATTATGCTAGATGCAACAAAAAATGATGCGCCACCGTGACAGCCTTTAAAGACCCCATGACATGCTGCTTTTTGGATGGTCTTATGTAGACCTCAGTGGTCCCCTTTGCTCGTTTGAAAGCCATGATGTTTCTCTCTTTTTCATGGGTGGGCCAAATTCTCTGGGCGGGCAGAGAAAGGGAAAGTAATCTTTCCCCTTATGACGTCACAAGGAGAAAGATTCCAGATTGCCCCATCCGAGCTTTCATTTTCTCAAAGGCAAAGCAGGATACCCAGGGCTCGCTTTACACCTATCACCATTTCTAGCCACTGGGGGACAATAGGCAGGCTGGGGGAACTCATATTAATGTTAAAAAACCTCATAAAGGGAAATTTTCATGCCATGGGACCTCTAAGCTTAAATAACCAAAGTCGATCAGCCATGCTGTTTAAATCAGCAAAAGAGGAATATCTAGCCTGGATGCCAGCCGAACTTATTCCCTGCCCACAACATTTGAGGTTGGCAACTTTGGTTTGGACTTGATCCGTTGTGAAGCAACTATGCTCAAACAAATCAAATGGTCAGGGCGTGCTTTATACGATGATGGACAGATGATCAACATTAACGTAATCAACCACGTCACCAAAGGGTGCTTGGGTTGAATTTGTTTTTAACAAAGATGGCTGCCACTGGAGAATTGAGATGCGTAGATTCCGCCATCAAGTTTTCTATAGAAGATATCAACAGCACATTCATTTCAAAAGAGGAACAGAGAGCCGCAATCGGGGCAAAACACAAATATGTTTTTATCATCCAACGTTTATTTTGATAAGCATTACTAATTAATATGTTGTATGTCAATTCATACAACGAGCATGTTGCTACGACTACAGAAATTAGCGCCATTGACACCAACAGTTAACAACAATGTTCAGTATAACCCTCCACTTTGGCATGTATTATTTGTAATGCTCGTCAAAATAAACGTTGGATGTATTTAGACAACCAAGGATATGTAATTATGTTGTGCTAATAGATAGCTAGATACTAGCTACCGCGCTACAAGCTAGAAGTTAGCCTTATTGTTTGTTGGATTGCAAACGAAACTCGATATCTTGCAAAAATGTTTCTCCCCAGTATATGTTTTTTTTATCATTATCTTTTTATTGTTTTTAACGCCCCCCATGTCACCTCCGGTGCTCCATAAGTTTGTTACGTGCTAAAATTGAAATATCAACATTTTGACACACAATTGCACAGCCCTAGTTGACCATTCTAGTGGCATGGATAATGCACTTAAATATCTCAACAAGTATAAGATGGATGGCCATTGATTGGACTTTCATTTCATAGACTTTGTTTCCCAGAGGATGACTCATGCAGACTTCTTACAGACCTTTCCTCTTGGCATTTAGTGAAATATCAAGACTATTGGATGGATTGCCATGAAATTAGGTGCACATATTCTTTCCCTCTCAGGATGAATTGTGACAAATTTAGTAGCCCCTGATTTTTCATGTAGTGCTACCATCAGGTCAAAATTCAAATGTATCCAATGCTTTGGTTCATGATCAAATACCTGCACAACTATTATGACATTATACAAATTGGGTCTTATTGTACTTTTGGCCATCACTCGTATTAACAATAAAACCCTTATACACATCAGGTTTATTGCTACAATCTATCAATAAATAAGTTTTTAGGGTTTAAAAAAGAAACTCAAATTGAACAGTAAAGTGATGACCTGAACTGTTGGCTGTAATCCATCACAGCTTCTACATCATAGCTTGCACAAACTTTCCCTGTGCAATGAGGGATCATCACATGCATGTCAAATGCATTTACTTTTTGATTTGTTACATGCTTATAATATGCTCAGTAAATGCAAGGTGGTATGTCTTCAAAAATAGAAATTATAATTATATGTTATATAAGTATTGAAAGGCTGAAGTGTACATTGTTCCATTGTCTAGGTGGGCTATGCAATTACACTTCTAGAAAACTTTGCAAATGAAAAGCTGTCATAAACCAGAACTTTAGCTCACACTTCACACAAAAAAAGTTCTGCTTTTCTTGCCAGGTAATACACTACGTTTGACTGGCATGGGAAAATGTCCATCCGTAGCAGCCAAGATAAGCCTTACATCTTACTTGGAAAAAGGACTCTTAAAGCTGCTGCATCTAACTCTTCACCTATATACAGAACCTGCATCAATCTTACTGTACTCCTCTCTGTGTAATACTTGGCTGAGCACTCAAAGACCTACCTGCCTCGAAACAGCAACAACCCTGGGGCTGATGTAAGTAGCATCCATAGGGTACAAGAAATGAAACAACACAATGCCGGAAAGGGGGTGTAGCTTCTGGGGCTTCAGCCCCGAATGTTTTCTCCAAAGCCCTGGATCTTTTAGGGTTTTAAAATAACTTCAACTTACTACAAGATAAGTAAGGATGTTTACGATAACTTCCTGCACTACCTATAAAATAGTAACATTAGACAATTTTTGCACCCTTTCAGGTGGCAGCAGTAAAAATCTAATTTCAGAATGATGAAGACAGAGAACAATAGATACAAAATAGAATGTAGGCTGCAGGATTATTTTTTCCTTTTTAACTATCATGTTTTTCTCAAAGACATTCTATTATCAAATGGCTTTGAAAAATGGAGCATGCCCCCCACCCCAAGCAGGTTTGGGCAAAGCCCCAAATTTTTACAATATCTAGCTCATGAAGCGACAGCTTCAAAACTTAGGTAATCTGAAGCAAACAGCTGTTACGAAAAGCTGAATATGAATACTTTGGCATATTTAGCTTTGCTGGACTGTTATGTTCCATTGTTGTTGGTATGACTTCCTTGCACTGTGCCACTGTCCATCCATCACAACAATATAAGTGGCTTGTGGCCTGCTTTTGTTGAGTGTCTGTGGGAAGAGAGAAGCCTCTACCCTGGATATAAATGTGTTCAAATGCCTACAGGCCAGCAAGAAGCTTTCTCTCACCCTCAGTTACTTGAAGGATTCAAGTGGTGGCAACTGGCTGTTCCACTCCAGAACAGGTGAAGCAGAGTGTAGCGATGGGCACAGTGGGCTCATACAGGCTCAAGTGGGCCAGTGAAAGTGGAGAGTGGTATTGAGGAGCTGTTACTTGACTAACCGTAGAGCCTCTTTGTAGTTGGTGGGTGTCCAGGTGGTGTCCTTCTTAAGTAGCAGTCACAAAAGGAGCCATGTTGGCTGAACACTGGGTAAGAAAGTGGAGGTAGATTGTGGCAGGAGAGAAATGGATAGGGAGACATTGAAATAAATAAAGGGTTTGTTGGGACATATTTAACTGTCCCGTTACATATCTAAAAAGGGTTGGCATAGTCTCGCATTGCCAGACCTTAATCCACAGCGCTGTTGCTACACCATACATACATTCCAGGAAAGGATAAAAAACACGCTCTGGGTCTGTTTTCATTTCAAATCACAATCATCTTGGATGGCGCTAAACTCCGGACGCGATGGTGGCTCTGCAAAATAGTCTCAGGATGGAACTTTTGCGGGTACATTTGTACCCCCAAAAAGCACCGCCACATAAAATATTAAATGAAATTAACTGTTCACACAATACAGTAATGTGAGATAGTTAAATTTGCTGGTTACATGGTTAAATGTAATTTGATCCTACCAGTGTATAGCCATGTGTATTTTGTCTATAGAATCATGACAATCGGTCCCAAAACCTTCCAGTTAGAGAGTAAATGCCGTATTCTTATTTTTTTTTAAAGATTTACAATCATCCCCCAAAAGAACAATCCAAAATTTTTTCAAAACATTCCTGTTAAAACGAATGAAACAAACAGAGTTAAAGAATGGCAATGCAAAGAGAGCAAAAGGTGAACAACGTCCAGCGTCGTTGATCCAGACTATTAGCAGGGTGACTAGGCAGCTCTTTGAAAATCTCTGTCCTCGCTGTTGAAATTCCTTCTGGTTGGCAATAAATGTCAAAACATGAATAGCATAGGGTATGTTATCCAATGCACCTGCTTCACCAGCTCTAACAAACGTTCACAGGGAACTACTGACCCTTTGCAATTTATAAAACAAGCACACCTTTTACCATCTTAGCACAGTGTACTGGAACTGAATGCAAATGGCATGTAATATTAATAATATTAGATATATTAGATAGAGACGGTTATCTAGGTCGAGAGGTTTGTAGCAATAAACTGCCGTACAGTAATTACTTTACATCACTAAACCTAACTTCATGTGCTACATACTGTATCTAACATGTACTTGATGACTTTTCATTAAAATAAAAATGACATGGACTATAAAGTATTAATGTTATTTCCTTGAAAACTTAATAGGAATTCTTAATATGACGTGCCTCCTAAGTTATGTCATGCTGCATGTGAGACAAGATGGCAAGATGGAATCAAAGTTAAGTTTTTAAACTTAGATACTTCCGTAGTCTCACTGGATGTACACTGTGGATATGAGCCTGCCATTGGCCAGCTATCTAGGCTAGCATTCTTCTTCCCTCCCACTATCTATTTTGCAAGAAGACCTTTGCTAAATATAGTACTTAGCGCAACCCAGGACAATTGTGATTGGTTTCAAAAAGTACAAACAAGCCAGAGCTTATTTTTCAGCCTATAGCAGAATGATAATGAGTATTTCTAGAGCTTTCACTGGCGCTGACATATCCAGATAGGTCTGGATATGCTGATACTACACTAACACCACTGTATCAAATATTAATATAAGCCGACATTACAGGACATTTTAATTCTTTCATGTCTCAAATGTTTAATACATGACAAAATAAGCTTAATGGATCATTCTTGTTACATTCTATTCTATTTTAGGGCCTCATTTTTAAGAAAACGGGACGTTTTACAACTTGAGCCTAATTCATTTGTGTTGGTTATGATAACTTTGTATATACGAGGTTTTTTGACATTGTCTTTCGGAAAAAGCAGGCATTACTTTGTATGAATCCCAGGTATACTCTCCTGATGCTGGATGTAGGCACCAGCTTAGCATGATAGCTGACAGGGGAAAGGAAAAAACTGGCATCTGCTAGTTGCCAACAACAACAACATCATCATCAAGGTCAGACTCCAGGAAGCCATTGAGCAGCAGCAGCAGTTTGCCAAGATGGCTGGCCTCTTCACCACTAGATTCTGTAACTCAATGCAATCTCTCATTCAGTATTTCTTTTAGCTGTCTTTCCTGAGGTTTATTTTCCATATTCTGAGACAAATAAGCAGCCACCACAGCCCTGTCTTAAAGAAATTGAATCCTTTGTGATTTTAATGATGATTACTTTGTAAACTACAGCTCCCATAAAATTTAGCAGTGCTGCAACAAAGGTAATTACAGTACATTGTCATAGCTATTACACAATTAGCTTGGAAATCAAGAGTTCTCATGAGAGCACAAATTTGAATCTGCTCAGTGAGTTACTCTGTCCTTGAGTAATACTGCTCATTAACTATGCCCTCGTAACCAAGCTGCACCAATCACATCAGTGTATCTGATATAGGCGGGCCAGACTTGAGCTGCACCAATCACATTGGCGTATCTGATAGAGGAGGGGCCAGAGGCGAGCTGCACCAATCACATCGGCGTACCTGATATAGGAGGGGCCAGAGGCGAGCTGCACCAATCACATTGGCGTATCTGGGGCAGAGACAAGCTGCACCAATCACATCGGCGTATCTGATATAGAAGGGGCAGAGGCGAGCTGCACCAATCACATCGGCGTATCTGATATAGGACGGGCCAGAGTCGAGCCAAACAGATGACGACAGTTTAATCCACCAGTTATCTCCGCTGGTAGCTAAGTGTATGGGGCTCTGGATACGTCACACCGTGTGTTGCTGTGATTGGTTGTAGTGTTATCCAATTGCATGCAGTGAGATTTTGAAATGCACGCTTGGTGCTGCCCCTCGAAATGGGTGACTTTCATTATTCGATGCCAGACCCACAATTTTTGGGATTTGTGCTGTATTTCCAGGCTGTTAAATGATCCCAAAGTTCCAACTTTCACCTTCTGCTCTCTGAGCTAGCTGTGACCCCTCAACTCACCCATGGACCTGCTTTCTGTTTTTGAGCCAGTGAAGATCCAGGGCTTATGGGAAATGATGTCCATCACCTGCCGCTAAAACCTGAAACCCCTTGACCCCTCAACTGAGAGAGAGACCCCCTACTACATTTATCGTGTAAAATGAAGTTGCATATTAAACTGGGCCTACAATAATGTGTAGGGCGACCTAAAGCCTTTGTGTTCTGTTCTGTATTGTTACTCATTGTCTCCCCCTAGCAGTAGACTAGAGAATTGCACTGTTAGTCATGTTTTTTTGTGGCATCCTTTGATGACGTCATCAGGAAGCACTCAGGAATGTCTTCAGACAGCATTGTTTACATTCTCAAATGAATCTAAGACCATCTGCTCACGTTCAAGCTATATACGAGCATCGTCGGTATGTAAATGTTCTTTAACATGTCATCTATCTATATAGAAGAATATTTTTATGTAAGATGAGACGATTGTTATCAAAATCGTTTATATGTTTCTGAGTGCTCACTAATGCTGACTGTAGTAGAAACAGGATAGTTTGAGCTAAGTTATGACTAAAATCCTTTAAATAGTCATTTCATTTCGTTGTGTGAAGATGTCGTAGTCATTTGTGTATGTCTTTGCTTTCAGTTTTACCCTACCTTTGGTAACCATTAAAGAAGTAAACGGTTCACCTTCGTCCAGTGTGGTGATTATAGGAGGAGTTAAGCTGCCTGTCAACTTGCACAAAGGGTTGTAACGAGGACAGAACAGTAAAACGACGGCTCATAAGCTAGCTGATCTACAACAGACCTGGACTCTCAAACGCTGTATCGCTGGAATAAAGGTAACCAGCACGCACAATGTTCCAAGAAGATACACAGTCAAACGACTCATGGATAACCAGATCTCAAGCATCCCACACATCCAGCCGCTCCAGCAGATCTGGTGCAGCCGCAGCCATGGCACGCGCAGAAGCAGAAGCAGCCAGAGCAAAGGTAGCATATGCAGAAAAAGAGATGCAAATCAAAATTCAGAAAGCACAATTGGAGGCATCACTGGATAAACTTAATGCTGAAAAGACAGCAGCTGCTGCCTTAGCTAAAGCAGAAGCTTTAGAGGCGGCTTTGGGGCACGAGAATGATAGGCAGAACTCTAAGCTAAGATGTGGATTAGAGCAACGACCTCACAATGCCATGCAAATGACTGAAGAATATGTGCAAAAGCATAGTATGTTGGACAGCGGTCTAAAGGGGCACAACAACAAGGTTCTCTCACTACCACCCAACCTCAGCAAACGCCCCCTCCGCAAGCGCCTACAACACACATTTATCAACCCCTGCAGACCAAGTCTGAAAGGAACGAAGACTCACAGATTGAAACACATCATTCTCAAAAATCTTCTCCCACGATGAACAGGAAACCAACAAACGCACCATTAGGAGATGGAAAACACACTGAGCACTGGGGTCACAAGATATACGACAGCTATCACCTGCCATTAGCCCCACCTAACCATCAACAAGCACATCATGCGAGTCACATAGGGGCTTGCGATGACCGTCACTACCCACCTAGTAGAGATAGATTGTTTCAACAGGACTGTTGAAGTTTGATGATAAGCCTGGAAATTACAGGGCATGGAAAGCGTCTTTCCTGAACACCGTCAGAGGTCTTAATCTGACCACAAAAGAAGAAATAGACTTGTTAATAAAGTGGCTGGGACCAGAATCAACGGAACATGCAAAACGCTTGAGAGCTGTACATGTTAACAACCCAGGACAGGGGCTGCTAATTGTATGGGAGAGACTAGAAGAGTGCTACGGTGCGCCCGAAGTCATTGAGGATGCACTCTGGAAGAGACTGGATAACTTTCCAAGGATTTCAAATAAAGACAATCAGAAACTCAGGGAGCTGGCAGATTTGCTGACAGAACTACAAGCTGTAAAATCAGAAGGTGAACTCCCAGGCCTTACATATCTTGACACAGCACGGGGCATAAGCAGCATCGTACAGAAGCTACCGTTTGCTTTGCAAGAAAGATGGATTACACAAGGCTCCAACTACAAAGACAACTACAGAGTTACTTTTCCTCCATTCTCCTTCTTTGTCAACTTTGTCTCCCAACAAGCAAGGACACGCAACGACCCAAGTTTCATGTTTCCCCCCTGTACCGGAGATCAGACCAAGTCAGACAAACACACTCCTAGGAATATGAGCTACCGTACACCTGTATCAGTCCATAAGACTGACATTTCATCAGACAAAGTCATACTGGCTGACCCTACACACACAAAAATAGAAGACCCAGCAAGGACATGCCCTATTCATAAGAAGCTCCACCCTCTTTACAAGTGCCGTGCATTCAGAGAGAAACCCCTTGAGGAGAGAAAAGCCTTTCTGAAACAAAGTGGCATCTGTTTCAATTGTTGTGCATCAACATCTCATCTCGCAAAGAACTTTATAAAGAATGTTAGATGCAACGAGTGCAACGATGACAGACACAATTCGGTTCTACACCCGGGGCCCGCTCCATGGTCTAAGACCCTAAAACCTACACACGAGCATGGCGGGGAGAATGAGGCTGTCAGTCCAAGCATTGCAGTGACGTCAAAGTGTACAGAAGTTTGCGGCGGAGACATGACTGGAAGATCCTGTTCTAAGATTTGTTTGGTTAGAGTCTTCCCTACCGGCCAACATGACAAGGCAGTTGAGCTGTACGCCATATTGGATGAACAGAGTAACCGGTCCCTGGTGAGATCAGAATTCTTTGTGCTCTTCGATGTTAAAGGTGACCACACTCCATATTCCCTTAGGACATGTGCAGGAGTAGTGGAGAAGTCAGGGAGAAGAGCACACGGCTTCCAAATACAATCTTTAGATGAAGAAGTCACTCTATCTCTTTCTACCCTGATAGAGTGCAACCAAATCCCCAACAACCGATCTGAAATTCCCACTGCAGAGGTAGCTGTTCAACACACACACCTAAAATGTATCGCAAAACAGATTCCAACCTTACTTTCCCAGGCACCTATAATGTTGCTACTTGGCAGAGACCTCATCAGAGTCCATAAGGTGCGCAAACAGATTAACGGCCCACACGACTCCCCATACGCACAAAAGCTGGACTTGGGCTGGGTTATAGTAGGCAGTGTCTGCCTTGGTAAGGTCAACAAACCAGACACAGTAGACACCTTCTACACTAACACACTGGAAAACGGACGAGCACCCCTCTTTAAGCCCTGTCCCAACCGCTACTTTGTGAAAGAAACACATGACAACACTGGGTCTCTCATCTGGAAGGACAGTAAAGACCACATAGGACGCGCTGTGTTTCAGAAATGCAAAGATGACGACAAAATTGCACCTTCGTTTGAAGACATGGCTTTTCTGGACATCATGGAAAAAGGGTTTTATAAAGATAAAGATAACAGCTGGACGGCTCCCTTACCCTTTAAGACACAGAGACGTCGTCTACCTAACAACAAAGCTCAAGCCCTTAACCGTTTCAGATCACTGCAGCGCTCGTTCAGCAGGAAATCAGAGCTGAAAGAACACTTCTTCGCATTTATGCAAAAGATATTCCAGAGTGAACATGCAGAAGAAGCACCTCCACTCAAACCTGAGGAGGAATGCTGGTACCTACCTATTTTTGGAGTGTATCACCCTAAGAAACCTGGACAGATCAGAGCAGTCTTCGAATCAAGTGCCAAGCACGATGGCGTCTCCCTCAACAATGTCCTCCTGACCGGTCCAGACCTCAATAATAACCTTCTAGGCGTGCTCCTTCGTTTCCGCCAGGACTCTGTTGCCGTCACAGCGGACATCCAGCAGATGTTCCACTGTTTCCTTGTCAAACCAGAACACCGAAACTTCTTACGTTTTCTGTGGTATCAAGACAACGACTTTAACAGAGACATCAAGGAATATAGAATGCGTGTGCATGTTTTTGGTAACAGTCCTTCACCGGCTGTAGCCATCTTTGGACTGAGAAAGACTGCACAAGAAGGAGAGGAGATCTTTGGAGGAGATGCTAGAAGATTTGTGGAGAGGAACTTCTATGTAGATGACGCACTAAAATCTCTACCTTTAGCTTCAGCTACCATCGACCTGCTCAAAAGGACACAGCAGATGCTGGCATGCTCAAACCTCAGGTTGCATAAGATTGCGTCAAACAATGCAGAAGTCATGGCAGCCTTTCCATCAGACGACCATGCAAAAAGGATCCTAAAGGATCTAGGTCCGGGAGCCGACGATCTTCCCATGCAACAAAGTTTGGGTGTCAGCTGGGACTTGAAAACTGACACACTCACATTTCAGGTGTCCGGCGCACACAAACCTTTTACGCGACGTGGAGTCCTGTCAACCATTAACAGCCTGTATGATCCCTTAGGATTTGTCGCCCCAATCTTGTTGCAGGGAAAAACCATACTTCGGGAATTAACTGCCGACGTTCACAACTGGGACGAACCGCTGCCTGCTGAGAAAGAGCAGCTATGGATAGCATGGAGGGAATCACTCCAAGAACTCAGAAACCTACAGATACCTAGGTCTTATACAAAGGTCTCCCCACCCACAGCCCAACGCAGAGAACTCTGCATTTTCTCCGACGCATCGGTCAAGTCAGTAGCAGCTGTGGCTTACTTAAAACTCTTTGATGAAGATGGAAACTGCCACATAAGCTTTGTTCTAGGCAAAACGAAATTAGCCCCCCGACCAGAGTTTACCATCCCGCGGTTAGAACTATGTGCTGCCGTGTTAGCAGTGGACATCGCAGAGTTCATTACTGCTGAACTGGACATTCAGATAGATGACATCAGCTACTTTACAGATAGTAAGGTAGTATTGGGCTACATCCAAAATGAAAAGCGTAGATTTTATGTCTTCGTGAACAACAGAGTGGAGCGGATCAGAAGGTTCTCCAACCCTACACAGTGGCACTTTGTATCAACGGACAACAATCCCGCCGACCATGCAACAAGATTCATCTCAGCAGCACGCCTCAAAGACACCATGTGGCTTACAGGTCCAGCTTTCTTGTCACAGCCCGAGCAAACACACAACAAGCAGGTTACCTTCGACCTAGTGAATCCGGAACAAGACTTAGATGTTCGCCCCCTTGTGTCTACCCTGAGTACAACTGCCAGCGAGAGCACACTTGGGTCACAACGGTTTTGCCGCTTCTCAAGTTGGAAGTTACTCACCCGTGCCATTACATGTCTCACCCATATAGTTCGCCTCTACAGGAAGAATACAGAGGGTTCTCACGATGGTTGCAACGGATGGCACCACTGCACCCAAGGTCACACAGTGGAAATGCTCACCAAGGCCCAAAACACAATAATACGTACTGTCCAAAAAGAGACTTACGCCAAAGAGCTGCAGTGTATCGGGGATCAAAGATCTCTTCCAAAGGACAGCCCTATCAGAGCCCTGAGCCCTTTCATCGACAAGAATGACCTCATTAGAGTTGGTGGACGCATCACAGAGTCTAGTATAGGAAGCGAGGAGAAGCAACCTATAATAGTTCCTGGTCGTCACCACATTGCCACTCTTCTTGTGCGCCATTATCACGAACAAACCCAACATCAGGGACGTCTCTTTACAGAGGGCGCTATTCGTTCTGCCGGCTTGTGGATCGTCGGCGGTAAAAGGTGTGTGAACAGTGTTATATTCAAATGCGTCACCTGTCGTAAACTGCGGCGCGCCTGCAAAACTCAGAAAATGGCTGACTTACCTGACTGCCGCCTCAACACCGATCCCCCGTTTTCGTACGTCGGACTTGATGTCTTTGGACCATGGTCAGTCTCTTCACGACGCACCCGAGGGGGTCATGCAGACAACAAAAGATGGGCGGTTTTGTTCTGCTGTCAAAGTATCCGCGCCATACACATCGAAATCATTGAATCCATGGACACCTCTTCTTTTATCAGTGCTTTGAGAAGGTTCATCGCCATACGCGGACCGGTCAAAAAACTATATTCAGACAGGGGAACTAACTTTGGCGGAGCCTGTCATGAGCTTTTGATCCCTTCCAACATCAATGATAAAGCGAAAAGGTTCCTTACAGATCAAGGCTGTGTGTGGGAATTCAACCCCCCTCACGCCTCTCATATGGGTGGAGCTTGGGAAAGGATGATAGGGCTGACACGCAAGATCTTGGATTCAATGTTCCTACAGCACGCGTTTTCAAAAATCAAAATCACCCACGAGGTCCTAGTGACCTTGATGGCTGAAGTGACTGCCATCGTAAATTCCAGACCGCTTGTACCAGTGTCTACAGACCCAGATGACCCATTTATACTCACTCCTGCAACTCTGTTGACACAAAAAACTGGTCCCTCTCTTGCTCCTCCAGGCGACTTTGACGGAAAAGACTTGTACAAACGTCAGTGGAGTCAGGTACAAAGTCTTGCTAACACCTTCTGGGATAGATGGAGGAAACAATACCTGTCCACTCTTCAGCCAAGAAGGAAGTGGCGGTCTGATAGACCGAATCTCACTAAAGGGAGTTTAGTGCTCATCAAGGACAGTCAAGCCAAAAGAAACACATGGCCTATAGGGCGGATCGCAGAAGTGTTTCCCGGTAAGGACGGTAGAGTCCGCAAAGTGGAAGTGAAGGTGGCTCACCCAGACGGAGTTAAAACGCTCCTGCGACCAGTTACAGAGTTGGTCCTCCTTTTACCATCCGAAGACTAGACTACTATTGCCTTCTCAGACATGTATGGTATATTTAATAATGGTATCCAGAGATACCAGACGGGGAGTGTTCTGTTCTGTATTGTTACTCATTGTCTCCCCCTAGCAGTAGACTAGAGAATTGCACTGTTAGTCATGTTTTTTTGTGGCATCCTTTGATGACGTCATCAGGAAGCACTCAGGAATGTCTGCAGACAGCATTGTTTACATTCTCAAATGAATCTAAGACCATCTGCTCACGTTCAAGCTATATACGAGCATCGTCGGTATGTAAATGTTCTTTAACATGTCATCTATCTATATAGAAGAATATTTTAATGTAAGATGAGACGTATGTTATCAAAATTGTTTATATGTTTCTGAGTGCTCACTAATGCTGACTGTAGTAGAAACAGGATAGTTTGAGCTAAGTTATGACTAAAATCCTTTAAATAGTAATTTCATTTCGTTGTTTGAAGATGTCGTAGTCATTTGTGTATGTCTTTGCTTTCAGTTTTACCCTACCTTTGGTCACCATTAAAGAAGTAAACGGTTCACCTTTGTCCAGTGTGCTGATTATAGGAGGAGTTAAGCTGCCTGTCAACTTGCACAAAGGGTTGTAACGAGGACAGAACACTTTGTACATACCTTTTAAGTGCACAGAATACTAAAATATTCAAATAACTGTTAGCATGGTTTTTATAAATCCTGTTTTAATGTTAAAAATACATTTTGAAACAGTAAATCCTCAAGATTAACTGTATCTGTTGATGGCTACCTTGGTGAATAGGCTGCTAAGCCCTGTCATCAATGTGTGTTTATTCAAAAATGATTCATGTTTGCTCATAATATTTTATATTATTTATTTTAAATATACTAATATAATACTAACAATAATTTAGTGCTTCCCCTGCAGTAACTCTGAGGACCCCTTAGGGTATTCAATTAAATATTGAATGAGAAAAGACCTTGTCCTTATTGATACATATGGAGTGAACTACACCACCAAGTGTTGAGTCTGTTCCAAACTTCTTCAGTTATCTTATTATATTTGTCATTATGTTTTTGGTCATTTTAGGCCTTTATTTCCATAGGACAGATTGAGACATGAAAGGAGAGAGAGAGAGAGGGTGAATGAATATGTGTGCCTGCTCTACAAACTGAGCAGTATTGAAAGGTGGAATAATGCATTGTGGTTTTCTTCTTATCATTAGACAACAGTAAGAAAATACAGAATACCACCATTCTTTACGTGTCTTAAATTGCATCACAAGTCACCCTTTGCCACCTAGCTGCTTTCTCATCCACTGCGTCCGGCCCAGGCTGTGAGTCAGCATGACACAGTACCCAGCTGCCAAACCACTGGGCGTTCAAATCTGATTTGCATTTCATCTTATTGCCATGCTCATACACTGTGTTCCCGGAGTCACACATTGTGCTCATTTCCCTCTCTGACATGATTCCCTTAAATAAGCCGCATGCAGAGCTGCAGGGTATTTTATGTAACTTGTCGGTGGGTACAGTAGGAGTGCAAATGACCAACGCTACTCCATCACTACCACCTGTTGTTAATTCTCTCCTGCTGGACCTTGACAATCATCTTTCCTATGTAACTCTGCACTGTAATGCACTCCCACACGGTCTTATCACAACCACTTTATCCCATTTGAGAAAGAGTGGGAGTGTGTGGTCTCCTGTATGAGTTATTGCCACGGAACAGCAGCATGAAATCAGCGTCGGTGGCTTGTGCACAGTGTGTGGTCCGCTAGCGTTTTTGATACACAAGGAGTGTCTCTGAAACTAAATGTGGTTCGCCTGCAGGGTGGAAAACAAATACAGCGTGATAGCACAGTGACAGTACAATCACATACAGTAGGTTAAAAAGAAAAAAAAAAGAGCAAATATATCAGCGAGATGAGGTCTGTAATTGTCACAGCAACCCCTTCAGTTTGCATGGCATTTTGCTATGAGTGTTGACATAGTTTTTGTTCCTAATTGTATGATCATTAATTCATGATAAATAAAAGGAATAAAAATTGCACAGCTTAGTTGTTATCATGAAACACGATATGCAATGTGCTTTTTTGGGACTGCTCAGTTGCGTGATTGCTGCAACATTATGCACGCAGGTGTTCAGTTCATGCAAAGTAATTGTGATTTATATGATGATTTATGTAAATACAAAGCTCAATTAGTTTCAAGTCATTGCGTGTGTTTTATTAATGCTCGTCTGCTGCAGAATAAATTGGCATGAAAAAGATGTAAAGTCTACTGAACAAGACATGGGAAACAGGAAAGCCAAGCTGCTTTCTGTTCCACACGATACATCCTTAGAGGATGTATGGATTTTTACACCCAGTTTACGGCCTCTTGGTGCTTGGTGTATTACTATGGTTTCTGTAACAGTTTACAAGGCTGGAAACACTGTCACTCTTCAATGTGAGTCGAGTGCAGATTTGAGTCGCAACGGTTTACTGCATAACATGTCATAATCAAATTTTTGAAATCTATTAAATAATAAACTTTTCTCATAAACAAAAACCAAAGATCAAAATCATTTCAAAAACGTTTTAGCTATCTATGATAGTTTGATTCGTAAAGTTAGCTCAAAACGCCATTCAAGTAACAGC
The DNA here is from genome assembly GCF_013103735.1 of Etheostoma cragini. NCBI lineage: Eukaryota > Metazoa > Chordata > Actinopteri > Perciformes > Percidae > Etheostoma > Etheostoma cragini. The sequence continues at coordinate 5,907,445 of NC_048420.1, read as the reverse complement.
CTTCTTTGTTTGACTGCTAGCTTGTAGCTAAGCTAGCAGTCATTTCAAAAACGTTTTAGCTATCTAGGATTGATTGCTAACGTTATCTCAAAACGCCATGCAACTGACAGCGTTTGTTGTGTTTGATGCCAGCAGTGAACAAACTTTGTTAAGTAGGTCCATTTTTACTATATTGACATTACAGAAGTCTCTTGTTAGCATCTTTTTATGCTACTTGTTGCAAAGTCACACACGTCCAACTCACATCTTCACTCATCCCAAAGTGACGCTTCTGCGACTCAAATCTTCACCCGACTTACATCAGGGAGTGACAGACCCGATAAGAAGGAGAAACGGCTATTTTTAAACATTTTCAAAGACTTGGATATCAACTGGTTTTTAGACAGGCAGAAAGAGGGACGTTTGAAAGAGTTTGCACGGTCCAAGTCTGCCACCGCTGTAAAACTTTATAAAGAATCGTATTTTGCACGGCTGAATGTAAACGGTAATATTAGCGGAATATTCACTTTCATTAGTCATGTAAACAATTTAGTTGTAATATCGTCTTATCAGAATAAGGCCAAAAAAAAACTAAAACTGTAAGGGAATTCATTTTCTTTACGGTTGTCTTCAGCCTTTAGAGGCCAAACATGCTTTAGCCTAGTGTTTAGTAGTATTGTGTGCTAGTAAAGGCTTCCTGGCTGCTGTGAGATCACAGACCTACTGGGACTAACATGGCATGTCTTCATCTTGCAAAACAAATATCCTGGGAAGTCAGTTTGAGATGACCTTCTGACTACGGAAAAACATATCCCTGATACATGTCTGTTGGCAGAGAGGCAGCAGGGCAAACCAGGCCAAGTGGTGTCAGTTTCTCTGGGGATGGGATTTTAGTTGCTTAGCAGCACTCGATGGCCATATTTTCCGATGCTGGGCAATGGGCTTCATTAGGTGAGGCCTAACAGGGGGTTTAGAGTGACACCTGGGACAGCTTAGAGTCCTGGCAGGAGCAGGCTGCAGGATGCGACTGTGAAGAAACTCTAATGATTTCGCTTAGGGAGCATTGGGATGACCACATTGGGCTAGAGCTGTGGCACAATGTGTTTCACTGTAATGCTCTCCACAGAGGTTTAATTGGCATTTTATACGAAGTGCAAGGAGATTCTGCTTTGAAGTTAATGACAAGTCTGAGCAGAGATGATGTTGGCATTGCGCTCCAGGTTTCCCTGGTTCTCTACTTTATATGGTAGAGCATAACGCTGCAAATAATTTTGCCTGAAGCAAATTTAATAGGGGTTGTGTCTCTATCAAGAGAGCTGGAGAAAAGGGGCAGAAAAATGTTTCTGAATGCATTTCATTTTGAATTATTGTTACACTAAGCCAGCATAAAAACATTAAACAGATGTGGTCAAGAAGGCGCAAGTCACATGCAGCCGCTCCGTTGCCTCAAAATTACATTCCCATACAACTAAACTGCATTCTCAATTACGTTTTGATGGAAACATATTGTGTCCAGATTAGTTTGTTTTAAACTTATAACACAATCAATTCAGAATCTAATCAAAATCCTCCAAAGTCTGTGTATTAAGGAGGTTGGGGTGGATGAATGAGATCTAACCAGAATATGTTTCCCTTCGGAGCGTAAATGAGATGTTTCGTTGTAGGCAAACAGAATTTTGAGAGGAGAGGGCTAGAATGCAGACACTGACTGTTTACATAAAGAAAAATGAAAGGCAGGAGGTTGAAGCAAAGTAGAATGTAATTTTAACCGGATAAGCAATGCAATGATGATTTCTTGTAAAAATTGTGGCAATGGTTACAAGCTCCTGGCATTCCAAATCTGTGCAGCACAATATCTTGGGGAATATTGGCCATTTAGATAATTTTTTGGGGCATTGTAAGACGTCACTTTCACAGGACAGATGTAGACTTGTAGGCCGTTATATTGTTGGGTAGTTTTTTTTTTGTGGTTGTTATTTTTTACTTTCTTTTTCTGGGGCATTTTTAGGCATTTTCTTTTTTTTTTAACATTATTGTTTTGGGGATTTTCCCTTTATGTGTTGTGACAGTGGCTAGAAAAGAAAGGTGGGAGAGAGTGGGGGGAGATGAGATGCATCAAAGGGCCGCGGGTCAGAGGTCAAACCCGCGGCCGCCGTTTCGAGGAGTCAACCTCCATATAAGCACGCCCACTCTAACAACTTAGCTAACCTGGCCATGGCCGTTTAGTTTTAAACCAACTATGATCAATATATTTACATTAACAATGGAATGCGTGACTACTTGAATGTGAAACGGGTCATTCATAGTGACAAACTGGCAGAGAATTATCACCTGACTGTAGATTCCCTCAGCTCTACTTTTTTTTTTTTTAAAGCTCTAAAATTCCACTCTTTCCTACACTCCCAGCACAAAACAGCACACACACATTTAGCAACAGGCTTGTGGATCATTAGAGACAACTAATTCTATGAAGGGGGAGTGAATATTGACTCCAAATGACTGCTGAAGTTGCTCCATATCTAAAGTGTAGAAATTACTGCACATTTCATAATTTTTTACACTGATAATGACCAAGCCTTAGTCTTAAAATGTTCCGACCATTAACATCTGACAAATGCCTAGGTGAGTTACTAATACACTAGTTTTCAGAAGCAGCAGAAGTGTTTCAGTGACAGAGAAATAACCGCAAATTGAGTTATAATCCGTTAAATGAGGTCCAAACTTTGTGGTGACAATCTGTGGAACCTCACTCTTCAACGTTGAAGATACGTCTCTGGCCCAAAATTGTCACCGAAAACAAGTACGCCTCCACTGTACAGCACTAATTACTGGCCTTTGCATTATTGACAGTCCATCTGCATATTTTGTCATCTGATAGCTAAATGCCTTTAAAGAAAATAATATGTTTGGATAAAATCGGAAGGGATCCAATAGGGGTGGATGGAGGGGTGTTGGTTACATGAAGCCCAGAAATCATGTGGTCAGTGTGGCATATTATCCACTCAGGTCAACTGAAGTATAACTTAACGGGTAATTCCAATTTATTTTAACTTGGGCCTTATTTTCATAAGACCATTGCTTTATTGGTTATGATGATCATAATCATACTCAAAGTATTGACTGAGATCTGCGAATAGAGCAATAGCTGCAACAGAAACAAAACCACATTTTTTGTGTTGTTGGTAATTACTAAGGAACTTGAAAAGTAAACGGAACACACTACAGTTTACGGGGATAGTTTGGATCTTTTAAACTGGGGTGGTATGAGGTTCTTCTCCATAATCAGCATATTGCCTACCGTAGATGGCATCAGCATGCCCCCAGTTTGGAGAAGCAGGCAAGAGTACAGACATGGAAGCTAAGCAATGTCCTGCTATGGACAGGGGCAGCCGCTAAATGTATTTTAGAACCCGAAATAAGGACTCCCTAAAAAAATATCCATAGCTGTTTAATAGTATATAGGATATTTTCACAGCTTTACCTTCTTGTCAGACAGCCCTTTCCAACCGGTCACCAAAATTGAAGCCTTATATCACTCTCTTCAAAGCCATTAAACCCCTTTGACAAAAACATTAATTTTACCTCTCAGGGAGTTGCTGGTCTACCGGCGCCTTATCAATTAATTTTTACTTTTATTTTTTAAATTCTGTGACTTTGGTGTTCCAGAAGGGTTTGGAACTAACACAACTAACAACAAAACTAACTGATCTAGGCAGCAATGGACCAGCAACTCCTATATTATATGTGGTATTGTGGTAAGTGTTTTTCTCAAAGGAGTGTGGTGGCATTGAAAAGAGTGGTATAACGGCTTCAGTTACCTGTTGGAAAGGGCTGACCGACGGTAAGGTTAAGCAGTGAAAATATGGGGCGGCCCCGTTTGCCCCATGATGGTTGAATCCTGCAGCGGTGTGGGTTTGAATCGGACCGGTTGCCCTTGCTGCATGTCATCCCCCATCCCTCTCTCCCTTTCAAGTCTATCCACTGTCACTAATTAAGGGAAAAGCCCCCTAAAAAAATCTTTTTGAGAAATGACAAAAGAAACTCATTGAAACTTTGAACACGCAATAATTCTGTAAGCAGACATCGAAACTGCTCACAGCACATCGAATTTTGCCAACCAGGCCACTCTCTGATCTTTTTCACCAAAGGATCCATTTTTATTGCTTAATAACACAGCTTTTATTTTGCTAAACTATCACCTATGTGGCCTTGCTATCATGAGGAATAATGTAGTGCATAAAAGAACCGCAACAAAACCAAACGTCAATCTAAAAAGAACTCATACCGTGTGCCTTGTGTGGGCTCCATGAGGGATAATACAGGTTACACTCATTTTTCCCCCATCAAAACAATTTGTACATTTTCAACGTGATTAATCTCCCAAGCCAATCCTTTAGTTCGGTCTCCCGCTGTTAAAACTGGCATGATGGCTGCAGCGTGCTGCTGACAGCTCAACATCTCATAGTAAAATCCTCAAGTCATGTCTGTCACTAGCTGCTCCCAGTCTGAGATCACTGGCATGGACAGAGGACATCACAAACAGCCTTCAGAGGGGAGACTTTAAAGACAGCTCATAGCATGCATGTAAAACGGGAAAAAATTAGTGAAACATCCTTTCAAATGAAATCTGGAATTATGATTTGCCTCGAAGGTTGCAGAAGCATGAGTCACCTTTGTTAATTCTCATCTCCCCTGTGGTGTTTTATCACTGAAATTGCTCCCAGACAGCTTTATGCTGGGAGCTGAAGTGAAAAACACAAGATTGAAGAGCAGTGCTACAATGACTATCTGATAAGGTGTTGGGTGACTCATTGTTGATTAGTAGTTTTCAGGTCACAGAAAGGCCTCTAAATCCCATGTGAGAACGTTTGTGGGTTAGACTGAATGTGTATAAAAATGTTAGAAAGATGAAGAATTGTAAGAGGGAATCTAAGTCGGCTGCAACACATTCCTATATACCTAAGACGCTCTGTCATCATTATCACCTTTGTCATCAAGCTTAGCCTTGTAACAATTGGAGCTATTGTGGCGTGGTACTTAGATGTGTGGTGTTTCTTAGCCGTAAAATCGTGGTAAGTTGTTGGGAGTGTAGCTTACTGTTTAGGCTCTTTTATTTTATTTTATTGTCTCCCTGTGTTGGCTAGCTTTAATGTTAGACTTGTGCATTTTGACTATGCTGATTAGCATGTGGGCTATTATATAACATTGTTTTGGAGTGCTACTTCTGCTTCTTAGCAAATCAATGCTGTTGTTGCCATTTGGGTAACATTTGGTTCACATAGCCTGTATCTGCATTGTTGAATTCCCACTTTTGTGAATCAAGCGCGGATGGTTGAACCGAGCAGAATTTGAGCCAAAGGAGTTTCTTGACACTGATATCACCCGCCCACGGTTAGCTAAGCTTGACTGATAGGAACTGAGAGAAGTGATTTAGTATTTGGAGTTAGAGGTTTCAGAGGAGGGTAGGAAGCCAGCACTCATATCAATCATTTTGCTAAAGAAAGTTTTTAAAATTTGAAAACCCAAACTAGATAACTTCATTCACACCCAGATGGGAAATATCCATTTTGTCCGATGATCCTGAAGCACGGGTCCATTACTGTAAGTAATATTACAAAACACACAAGACAGTTGTCAAGTTTGTGGCCTTTGCAAAAGTTTGACTGACTCATTATCAACCACGAGAATAACACAACAAAGGAAGGAATGATAAATGATTCAGCAATGCTTGAAAGCTGCAGATGATAACTGAAATGTGTTATGCTCTGCAAAAATGGACGTTGTTTTTGTTATTGTTACTCTGTGGAACTATGAAGTATTAGCAGCAGTTCAGGCTACAATGAGAAATTAGCCCGAGTCGGTGTTGTTCTGCTGGTAATCATTCTGGGCAGCCTTAACCATTTTGGTCCGTCAGACAAGTTCAGGCTGACCTGGCCCGGATTCTGTTGGCTTAAAGGGTTATTGTATATGATGTATGAAATGTCATCTACTGCCTAGATGTCTAGCATACAAATATAGTTATATACTGAAGCAATGGAATCAAATAGCATTGGCATTTTAAACAAGACCTGATCAACATTTCTCTACTGTAAAATATGTATTTCCAGACATGACACATATGCTGTTTCTATTATCCCTTTATCATACATATAGATATAATTTTTATAAATATAAAACAGCCAACCCGAAGAACACAAACTAAATAAATGCTTTTCAGTTGTCAATGCTGGTGTCTGTAATGTTAGTATTAATGTATAGTCCTGCTCCTTATTATTTTACTCAAAGGAAGCTCAGAAATAGTAGCATATAGAGTATTGAGGCTGATCTAACTGCTTCTTTTTCATGTATTTATACGTTGTGAAACAGTCACAGTTTTAGAAGGTGGTTAGTAATCCCCTAAGACTGTATCTAAAGTCTCTGTTATATATACCTTAGTGGTCCCCTAATACTATATCTGAAGTCTCTTTTATATAGACCTTAGTGGTCCCCTAATACTGTAATTGAAGTCTCTTTTATATAGACCTTAGTGGTCCCCTAATACTGTATCTGAAGTCTCTTTTATATAGACCTTAGTGGTCCCCTAATACTGTAATTAAAGTCTCTTTTATATAGACCTTAGTGGTCCCCTAATACTGTATCTGAAGTCTCTTTTATGTAGACCTAAGTGGTCCCTAATACTGTATCTGAAGTCTCTTTTATATAGACCTTAGGGTTAGACAAATTACTTTTCACTCAAAACATAATTGAGAATGCAGTTTATTTGTATGGGAGTGTCATTTTTGGGAACAGAGCTCTACCTAGATGCTGTTTGACTAAGAATAAAAGCTATTGAATCTCAATGATTGATGTGCTCACCAGACTTATCAGTCTTATCCATATGGCATTTGATGCACCTTCGGTCTAACTTACTTTTATTTCTGTATACTATATACTGCTCTCTGTGGCTTTTTCAAATGATTCTCCCTCTGCCATCCCAGGTCTTTCTTTTCTACTTTCATTACCATACCTGGCGATGGCATCTCTTCCCTTGTGCATTCTGTGTGTCCCATATCTCCATGACGTGTGTCTGTTGGCTGCTGTGCTTCAGAGCCATAGGGGTTTGTTTCTGTTGCTTCCCGCTGAATCCCACACTGCTGCTTGGATTAATCAGGGAGCACGCTCATGACAAGAGCCTGTCTCCCAAAATAAGAGTAAATGAGACTCGGCCTCCTCATGGAATAAATGGATCTGCTTCCGATATGCAAGTGTCATTGAGAAAATTACAGTCAGGATAGACATAACTCACGAGATGGATAACATACCTAGCATGCATTGACTGTCCTTAAAGATTTAAGGAATCTCTTATTGTCTGAGGAGCTATAGCACCGGTCTTCCACAGGCAATACTCATGATTACCAGCTTTTCTTTTCAGGCTGCTCAGCTTCTGGCTCAGACTCCCTTTTGTGTACTGTCTACCTTGTCTCTCCAAATTGAGCTCTCCAGAGCAAACAGACAAGCGAGGGACTACAGATTTGAGGCTGCACTGTTCTTATTGTAAATTGACTCTGCAAGTGTACACTCTTATTTCTAAATAATCCTACAGGTACACACACAACTCTAAGTCAAAAGGAAATGTGTAGGTGAGCTTTTGATGTAGCAGTTAGGCCGTAGCTTCTAAAATCCTCTCATTGCATGGATACCTGGACACTTGAGACTGGGATGCTAATGTTTTACTAACCTTAAAGCTACACTGCTCAATATTTAGTATAGTTAACAATGGTTCAAATGACTGATGTAGAGCATCTTTCAACTAAACTTTGTTTTTCACGGCCCGCAACTTTCCAGTTTGGGTTCAGTGTTGCTGTTCTCAACGTCCTTTCCCACAGCAGCTGGCACTTATTTTTATTGAAGAAGCTCTAATGAATCCACTGTACACTACCTGCTCAGTCATGTTGTTTCTTCGTGAATGATTGATAAAAAAACAAACAAATTTTAGGGTGGAAAATCTGAACTGAACTGTTCAGGGAGTCTCACTGAGTGAGTGATTCAAGTCGTTTGTTTGCAAGCAGTATCTTTTACTAACTTACTAAATTCTCAACTTACTAGCTTATCCTTCACAAACGACCATTCTCATTTCAACAGTTAGGAAGTTCAGTGAGTGGGAAAGAGTCGGAGCTCTGGTCAAGCACTGCGATGAAACAGTGTGTATTTATTGATTCGCCCTCTCCCTTCCTGTACCTTTCAGGTCTTGAAGTACAAAGTAGTGTCAAATAATTTTTTTTATAATTATGTGTTGTGAAAATATACCCGCTGTGCATAATAAGGACTTCAGTTTAAACGGTATCTTTATTCAAGCGAGTTCCAGTTCAGTGAGTCGGACTATGTTTAGTCTGAGCTTGGGTCAAGCACAGTTAGGTGAACAAATCTTTCGAACAAGTTTTTTCATTAAACGTATCCTAGTGATTTAAGACACTGAAAAGAACTGCTGTGGCCATCGCTACAGCTCAGCGCCAAGTTAACAACTAGTGGAGTCAACATATTGTGGAGCATATCACAGCTAAAGAGTTGTTTCCCTCAGGAGCTGGTGGAGACCAAAACAGAGTTAAAAGGCAAGAAGTAGTAGTAGTTTTAGACTTAAATTTATTAGGTGGACTGAAACATGAGTCCAAATGAATTATTATGTTGCTACATGTGTAAACGGGCAACTGTTTGCTAAAGTGTTAGCCACAAAAACTTTATAATATGTGGATCTTGTGGCCCCCAAGTGGCCGGAAAAGTCTTATTAACTGTTTAAAAAATAAAAAGAATAATGACAACAAACATTAAACCTATCCAAGTACTTTTAGTTAGTTTAATTTAAACCTAAGCCATAAAGAAGACGGATCAGAAAAAGCTACTATAAATCATTTTTGTAATTTGAATTGAACATATTTTGTTGTTTATATGAGTTGTTAAAAATGTGCAGCCCAGGACGGCTGCTGAGACACCTGTCAATGAAAGTGGACCATAATAATAAGTATACTTCCATCACCACCAAGAGTCCCATGAAATCTTGAGACTACGTTTGAAAAACATTTTTGACCTTAAGAAGAAAGTTTAATGCACAGTCAGTGTTTTTTCTTGAAGCAAGCAGTTATTTGCTGAGTAACATTTTTCTGCTGCGCTTTGGACTGTGTTGTCCAAAGCTACAGTAGGAATGTGAGAACTTGTATTCCTATGTCTACTGATTAAGTTGCTCTCTTTCTGTGATGTATGTGGCACTCTTTGTGTGTTCCAAATAAACCCAGAACATCAAAGAAACCACTTCCTGAGATGGAGGATTTATGCTGCGTTCCAGGCAACCCGTAACTCGTGTTTTCACAACCTTCTATCTGTGAAAGTGCCCTGGAACATCAGTCAAACCCGTAACTTACTACTTGTGAACTTGTAAAAGTTGGTTCTCCTCCCAGTTACAGTATTGATATCACACACACACACATACATATGTATGATTCTTCATGTACAGACCACAGGGATTCAAACTGACTTAAATAGGTTGTCAGAGAGCGACACCACTGGGACAAGAAGAAACATGTTGCTGGAGAGTATGGAAAAACATGAAAGATCGATTTATGAAAGCTATAATATAAAATATTAATAACCTAACAGTGTAAAAGGCAGACTGTCGTTTGAAATTGGAGATAAAGGACAGTCATGCCAATGATTACAGTAGATAATTGTAATGTTTGGAGGTACGTCGGTGTTTATCATGGACGTGTTTACTACTATTGCCAGGAAGCCTGCTTTCCTTTACTGCCGCTCTCTTATTCTCTACTAGTTCTTGCTTACTTGGTTGTACGCCCTCTGGTGTTTTGGAGAATGTTGCAAAGACCAATGCGTTGGGCATAAACTTTTCTGTGCATGCTCGTAGAACAGGCGCCATCTACGGAGGCCCGAACCACGGTGTCACGCACCAGCATAACCAAGCCTTTACCTTGCACAGTAGCTTGATTCTCATGACAGGATGGTTCATCCAGCCAGGTATTTTTTTAAAGTGCCTTCCCATTTCCAAACTGTTTCCACTGACGGCTTCTCTTCTCAGATGGTACTGTGTAATAAACCATCTTGCTCGTCAGGCTATCATATTACTCCCAATGAGGTAAAATAAACCTTAATGTTGTCTTTGGGTCAATTTTGACCCATTTTTAAAGTTTTTTTTATTTCTGAAATAAAGGAAGTCAAAGTACGGGTGAAAAAAGGTTTGAAAAAGCGGCAAAATCCCCAAAAAATACAAAAAAACTCATGACAAAACCTCTGTAGAAACCAACAAAAACTTTGAGATAAGGGGAAAATAGGGATAAAAACACAAGGGTTAAATAAGTTGGTCATTTAGAGCATCAAAACAAACAAGCAATTATGAAACTATGTTAGTGAATCTGCTTTTTAATATGTATTTCCTCTGTCATACACTCGTTGCATGTCTGTGGAGAAGAGCATTGGAGTTAACACTTCAAATGCAAATGTAATCTTTTTAATCGGCTGGCAGACATCTCGGATATTGGTGGAATTGCCTCTTTTTTTAACAATAGAGTTAAAACAACTAGCAGCGGAAAGAGCATAACCTTTATGGTGCCTTAACAGAGTGGAATTGTAGGCAGACTTACTGTTTCAAAGAGCACTGATAGCGAAAGGTTCCCTGCCTGTAGTAGGTAACCATGGTGTTCCCACCTCCCAGACACATTAAGGTCTTGTTGGTGACGTAGTGAAGAATCAGGCAGAAAGCTGAACAAGGTGTTCTCACTTCTGTGCTCCCTTCTCTTCTTGACCTTCATTAAAAATGCCATGGCTTATGAGCAACTAATGCCACCTGATAACACGAGGAGGATTAACGTGCGGATCAAACAAGCAAAAGGCTTTGATTTAAGCAACTGCTCGACACTTGTAGAGTAGCCAGCCAGGCTGTGTGTGGGTACTAATAAGGGACTACTTTATAACTGTTATGAATAATGGATGATATAGATTATATAACCAGTAATGTGTAAAACTAAATAAAAACCATAGGGAGGTATCCTCTAATTTATTCTTTGACAAAATGGTATGTTCAGAGGATCAAATGTTAAGCAACTAGGTTTCTACTTTGATTTAGTGTGCATATTATATTCCACATGAATAGTTTATGCCCTTATTCCAATTCAAAAAAAAAAAAATTTCATGGCAAAATGCAGCAATTTTTTATATCAACAGGGTTCATTTAAAATGTAAGTGTAGTTGGTACATTAAATTAAAGTGACATTTGCAGTTTTCTGGAGCATACAAATGAAATGTCCTACCTTCATGCCTGCCTTTGGTAATAAGAAAATAAAAGAAGACCAAAACAATAACGCTGCACTAATCAGCTTGTACTCTTTGTGATTATGCAGGCCAAAAGAAGCAATTGAGTTGCAATTCAGATTAAGACTAGAGGATTTCCTAGGCAGATGTGGATTTGGGACTATGTTGGGTGGAAGCACAGCCGAAGCACTGCTCACTTTTACTCACAACATGCTAACCGGCAACATAGGATTCCATTCACTACCTTAAGCTAACTAGCAGTGGCGCAGCTGGTGTTACACCAGACTAAAACAATGCATGCGCTCAGACAAAAAATACATTGGCTCACCTATCTATACAGCTAGGGGAGACCGTGATAAGCCCTATTTCAACTCACTGGCTGTGACAAACCTACAGAGAATAATCCCTTACTCTGCAGTTCCTCTCAGCTCATTGTTTTGGTCTGACGTCCATATCATCCACCAGGGTTTCCAGCCATAGCAGGCAGCTGTTCTCACTGAAAAAGCTCTGACAAATGCACTGTAGGCTACGTTAACTACCAAGGAAGTTAGCAGCTAGCTGATAGCGTTAAGCTGCTATGGAGCTCAGGGGTGAGACTATTGACCATACGTCAATCAGGTGGATGAAAACACGACTCAAAACGAATGTTACTTTGTGTCTGCTAGACAAGCAACTGTTAGCTTACACATTTGCCACTTTATAATTTAAAGATATGTCAGTCCAATAGCTTTTCTGATGCCCTGCAGAGAAATAAATCCCACTGTAGAACAAAAAAATGAGCGCAACTTTACAAAAACGTGTTCACTTTCATGTGACTTTTAAAGGCATGCAAATAATATTTTTATTAGTAGTATTGGACTCATACATTAAGACATTATTGTCTTTCTGTATTCTAATTTTTGTCTGTGCTTGTTGGAAAAAGGCGATGTCATATATTTTTCTTCACCAATCGGTATTAAGCAACATTTAAACGGGCGATGTGTGCCTTTCTGCATCAATATATAGTGCAAAATTCCTTATTTATATAAAGGATATTTTGATAAGTTTTTGGGGTTGGTTGCACTGGCCAGTCTTGACTTTGTGGGGGTTGTATAATAAATATTTCTGATATAATAATTGGATAGGCTGCCAGCTGTGTCAATTTAGAGTGTAAGCAACAGTGGCTCACACTCACTCACACAGACCTGTGTAGCTCACATTGTGGGTGTGGGCAGACATTCAAAATAAGTCATGGTAAAGTGGATCGGAGCCAAACAAAGGTTGAGTCGTGCAGTTTATGATGACAGCTGCCTTGGTATTCATACATGTGTCAAACATTAGATGCACTTTGGAGATGACGGTGGAGAGTCACAGGGGTTGAGATACATTTATTCAATTATAGATATAATTTTGTGAGAGCTCCAAAAAAAAACACTGCTTAATTTTGTTGAAAAGGGATTAGATCTGTGTGTGTCAGTAGTCTCTGGTCTGGTGTAATCATATACATCTTTATGTATAGTTGGATCTGTCTAATGTTTGGCTCTTGGGTTTTCAACAATTACCTTGGGTCATAATCATAGTTCCTTTAAGATGTTTTTTCAGCCATCCTACAGACGTTCACATGCCTTGACAACTAGATGGATTGCCATCACGTGGTACGGATATTTGTGGTTCTCAAAGGATGAATAATTCATATGTACGTTTGTGTAATCGTTTAGCAGAAGCTGTTATCCAAAGCAATGTACAAATGAGGCACATAAAAATGCTTCAACACTCAACCTGATAGAGTGCCACAAGGCTTGCAGGTACTGATGCAACATGTAAGGGCCTAGCAAATGTTTTTTTTTTAAAGTAGAGGAAGATCAAGAGAGAGAGAGAGAGTGAGAGTACTCTCAGAAGAAGAAGAGAAAGGTAGAACAAAAGCAATTTTCAAAGACAGGAAGGGACTTTGCTGACTTGAGCGAGCTCAGTAACTCTGAAAGGGAAGACTTAGGTCGAGATTTTCTGCTTGCAGTGACAGTTGGATTGGTTGCCGGTCATTTGCAGATCGTAATGAATGAGAAGGCTCATAAGCCTGAATGAGCAACCCTGTCTCCTAAACAATTACATTCCCATGACACTAAACTGCATTCTCAATTACCTTTTCAAGGGAAAGAGATTTTGTCCCAGGTGATGTTTGTTTCAACACTTCCTCTTACCAGCAACAGGTGAACATTATGAACTGTTCGCAGTTCCAAACACGTGGTTAACATGATCAATTGAAACAAAACCACTTAGTCAGATTTAGAAAAAGATTGTGGTTCAGGATACAGTAAGCATGAATTAGGTACATTACATACTTTTCACGTAACAAATTCATGTTATGTAGGTAACGTACTTAACTTTAGTAACTTAAAATAAATGAATGTTGACTTAACAGCGTAGGTATGCATCCACTGGACATCGAAATCGGCCGTTTTACTGTCCTTGGACCAGCGGCAAATAAGGGGACAGGCTCCGATGGCAGTACCTGATGTTAAAGGAACCCTGCCACACAAAACCGTTTCTACTTGCCCTTTTTTAAATATGTTAGGTCCATATGTGTGTTATGTGGTGAATGTGAAGATGAACTGCTACGTCCTCTGTCAGCTAAACTGAAAAGAAATAAGAGGAGAAATCAGCCCCATTACAATTCAATTCAATTCAATTCAATTTTATTTATAGTATCAATTCATAACAAGAGTTATCTCAAGACACTATACAGA